>NW_026068264.1:26963-41830 GCF_014885135.2 Alexandromys fortis | reverse complement strand
ATCTCAAAAAAAAAAAAAAAAAAAAAAAAAAAAAAGAGAGAAATCCAGTTTAATAATTAGGTGCAGATCTAAGGAAAGGATTCTCAACAGAAGAAGCTTAAATGGCTGAGAAACACTTAAAGAGAATGTTCAACATCCTTAGCCATCAGGGAACTACACATCAATATGAATCTATCGCTTATGTTGGAGAGGATATGGAGCAAAGAGAATATTCATTCTTCCATTTCTGGTGAGAGTGTAAACTTCGACATCCACTGCAGAAATTAGTGTGGTTGATTTCTCAGAAAACTGGGAATCAATTTGGCACATGACCCAGCTATATCACTCATGGTTAGGAATTTTTTATTAGATTTAACATTTTCTTTGACTGATATATGAGTTTCTTCTACTGAATCTTCCATGCCTGAGATTCTTATTTTCACCTCTTGTATTGTGTTGGTGATGCTTGGATCTGTAATTTCTGTTTGCTTACCTAGATTTTCATCTCCAGGATTCCCTCAGTTTATGTTTTCTTTATTGTTTCTATTTCCATTTTCTGGTTCTGAATTATTTTTCTCCACGTGTTTGCTTTTTCTTGGCTTTATGTTAGGGATCTATTCAATTTCTCTAATTCTTTTGCTTGTATTTTCCTCAATTTCTATAAGGGCTTTATTTGTTTCCTTTTTAAAGTCCTCTGGTTTTAAGGTTATGTTGTGTGTTTCATCTGTGTTGGAAAATTCAGGACTTACTGGAGTAAGATAGCTGAGTTCTGGTGGTAAAATATTGCCCTGCCAGTTGTTGATTGTGTTCTTATGCTGCTTTCTAGACATCTGCATTTGGAGGTATTATAGTTTCATGTGCTTAATTCTGACTTTGTCGTTGTTCTATGGGCCTTTTCTGCCTTGGTTTCTGTTTCCTCTATGGTATTTTAGCTTAAGTGACCAACAATTCTGGTGGCTGTTGTAGCCTCTGGTCCATCAGGGTACCTCTGCTAGAATTCTGGCAGCCTGTGTGGCCCCTGGGGTTCTGCGTGCAGGTGTGGCCTCTGGTAAAGCATGAGGCTTCTGCTGGAGTTATAGAGTGCCATACCATTTTCAGGAGAGGGGTGGCTGCTGAAGGTAGGCTGGACATGCTCTGAGGAAAGTTTAGTGTTGTGTGGACGGGGGAAGACCTTCTCTGGAGTTCTGGGTGCTAGTGTCGCCTCCAGTAAAGCAGTTGGGAAGGAATACATATTCTATCGCAATCTTTTTAACTTAAAGACGAGCACATTCGAAGTTCAAAGTCATATACACGATCCTTTTTGCCTTTCTTTACAAACCTTCTTTAAATACAAGCAGCAGCAGTTTCTAGGTTTGTGTGGTGTTTAATTTCTTTATTGTGATGCTAATGATATAGAAGTTTCCTTTAATAATTCTTGCAATACCGAATGTTTAGGTACAATTTTCTGCATGGATGCCATATTAGTGTGAAATTTATAGATTTACAGATTGTAAAAGGGAAAAGAATCTAAAAACAAGAAAGATGCAAGCAGGATAAAAGAAAGAGTTTTAGTAAACACATATTGCCTTGTGTTTGTTTGAACATTTCACCCTGAACCTCTGAGAGCACTTTATCATTTCCCAGGATAGCATCGTTAGGAAGGTTGGGGGGGGTACAGCTTTATAGAAAGTCTTTTCCCAGAATGTCATTCTCATTTTTAAACCACAACAACACAACAACACATTTCAGTTGAATCTGGAATTGGGAGAGCTGGAAACTACTTCTGCAAAAATTTCTTCATTGTTTTCCTTTGTTGGTGCCTCATAGATTTTACTGTCCTGTGCACAGGATGAAGAAAATAAAAAAACGAATGAAATAATAACACTACACAGTAGATATCTGGGGTTTTAGATCTATGTTAGAAAGCTTGCCTGTCACACCCAAGGCCATGGGTTCAATCTCTAGAATGAAATTAAACAATTAAAATATATGAATAACTTTAAAAATAAGGCTGGAAAAGAAACCCAAACATTCTGATTTGAAGAGAAAATTCTCCAGTCATCTCTGGAGAACAAGCATACCACTCTTAAAACATCTCTTTTCTCAGTTATTATTTCTCTAACACATGTAATAAATGATTCACCTCTTTTGTCAATATAAGAGACATCAATGCACACTGCCTACTGAGAAGGATAACACAGTAATTCCATGTCATCACCTTATTACTGTATCCTCTAAACTGGAAGCTACAAAGACAGAAGCCTAATTTGGGATCATTTCCAGAATTGCTCCCAATAAAGCATTTATCTATGGCATTAGTAGTCCTCTTCTATTTGTTACAATATCTTATACAGTTGAGAAGATACATGAGAAGCATATAACAGATATTGATAATTCAAGAGATAGCCCTTTTCAGTTTTCAAATTAGTCTCTACCAAATCCGAAGTTTTTCATGTGAGCATGAACTGTCCTTTACCATTCTAGGTGTAAAAGTCTATATGCCAATATATTATAATTCAACTCTGAGTCTCTACATTATCTAGAATTAAGAAGAGAGGAAATAATTAACATGCCATGAACATGAGTAAGTTATTTATATCTCATTCCAAGATTTTTTTTTACTGTGAGAAATTGCATCAATTATACAGATAAGGAAAGGAAGATGTGATAGCAGTAAGAATAAGACAGTCTATAATAATCTATTTTTTTTAAAAAAAACTTTTAAAACATCATGATAAAGGGGAAGACTGCTTTGATTTTAAATTTTAATATTATTTTTAAAAATCATTACAAAGTAAACAATGTTGTGCAACCATTTTTAAATTTTCAGTATTTGTATAAAAAAACGAGATCCTATGCCCACAAATGTAGCAGAATTTTTAAAAATGATGACACATTACAATTCTAAATATTAAAAGTATTTAGAAATTTATACTTGACTTTGACATTTCATGTCAGATGGGTAACCTTATCTCATTTACCATATATGCTACTACATTGATTAGTCTGGATTAGGTTTTAGTTCAGAACATAAGTAACTGCTTCTGTTTTGTTTCTTTATACATTGCCCAGTGGTATTAAGTACACACATGGTAATCAATAATATCTGCTAATAATAGTAACAGAAACTACAGGCTGATAATGTTTATATGTGACATATGCCAGATATATCACAAACATTGGAGAATGTAAATCTCTTACTAACCTACCCTGTTGTTCTCTTTTCTAATCTTTTGTCTACAGCTATGTAGCCATGAGTATTCAATTTCACGTCTACCCTCCTCCCAAATAATTCTACTTCATGCTGTTTTGTTTAGTTATTCATATTTATACCAAGTCATTCATATTTATATTTGTACAGTCATTCATATTTCTATAATCTAAATTAATCCCTAGCAGTGTAAATATCTTTTACTGGTCACTAAACACTGAAACAGCAATTATGAACCAAATAGAGGAAACTGTGTTTTTATCCATATGCCCCAAATGCATTGTATAACTTTATGTTAATGACACAGAAGTTTGTAACATTGAGGTTAAGAATATAAGAGGTTAAATTTACAGAGTTAGTATTAGCAGATTGTCTTTGTCGGGGTTTCTATTACTGTGAAGGAACACCATGACTATGGCAACTCTTCTAAAGGGAAACATTTAATTGAGGTGATATTACCATCATTAGATGAGGAGTCCATTTTCCTCATAGTGAGATATGATAGCATGCAGGCAAACAAGGTGCTGGAGAGAGAGGTAAGAGTTACACATCTTTCAGGCAATAGAAAGTGAAGTGAGTGAGGCTTGACCAAAGGAGACCTTAAAACTCACCTTCACCATGACACTGTGCTTCCTCCAACAAGGCCACACCTCCTAAAATAATAGTGCCACTCCCTTTGGAAGCCATTTTCTTTCAAACTGCCACATTCCACTTCCTTTTGCTCAAAGACTTGAAGCCATATCATAATGCAAAAATGTATTCAGTCCAACTTCAAAAGTCCCCATAGTATTCAGCAGTATCAAATTTATTTAAAAGTATAAAGTTCAGAACTGTTCAAAAGTTCATACAATATCTTAACTTTAATACCCTGTAAAATAAAAATCAAAAAGCAGGTCACACATGCTTCCAACCTATAATGCACAGGACACATATTACCATTCACAAATATAAGGAAGGGAGTATTTGGAAATAGCAGACCGAAGCAAGATCAAAAACTAGCTTGGCAAACTCCAAACTCTGCATCTTCATGTCTGATGTAAAAGTGTTCTTCAGATCTCTGATTCCATTGAGCTTTGTTTATTACAACATATTTTTTCTCTTGGGCTGATTCCACTCTTTTAGACAGAAGTTTCTACCCTGCCTAGTCCTCAGCCATTCAGTTCTAACAAAACACGCAGAGGCTTATATTAATTATGAGCTGTTTAGCCTATCAGCTTTTACAACTTAATTAACCCATAGTTCTTATCTATGTTAGCCACATGGCTTGATGCCTTTTATCAGGGAGGCATTCTCATCTTGCTTTCTCTGTGTCTGGATAACAACTTCAGATTAACACTTTCTTCTTACCAGAATTCTCCTAGTCTGGTTGCTCTTCCTTTACTTCCTGCCTAGCTACTGGCCAGTCAACACTTTAATAAACCAATATGAGTGACAAATCTTTACAAGGTACAGCACACTCTCTTAGCAACTTTCGTCAGCAAGTATCTTGTGGCTCTGACAACTCAAATATCTTGGTGTCTCCAAGGTAATCATGGTATCAGTTTTACAACTTCATGCAATGGCCTCTCTAGACACCAATTTAGGGATACCCCTCACACATGCTTAGCCTCAGTGGCTTTTCTTCTATCTTTAACTCCAGAACCACGTAGGTGAAGCTTCCAAGTTCTGCTGCTTGGTGGGTCTCCTCATTTTACTGTTTTACCAGCTTTCTGTTTTACTGCCTAAGCTTGGCTACCTTGAAGTTACTTTGTAGATCAAGCTGATCTTAAACTCAGAGATCTGCTACCCTCTGCCCTCAGAGCTGGAATTAAAAGCATGCACCACCACACCCCACTCTAAGCTTTTCTTTAATTGCTGTTCACAAGTTGAAAGCTTATCTGGGTAGTATATTTCCCTGTGATTACAACTCCCTTTATCTCATTTCTTAATCTGTTCATCCCTTGAACACAGAACCTAACCTCATTTTACTTTCTGGTGCTCCTTTTCTCCTCAAATAATTTTCCTTGCTCAATTTGCTATATATCTTCATTAAAATTAACACTAGAAACCATACAAAAGAGTCTATACTAGGCTCTTTTGAGATTTCCTTTGACAAAACTCTCTACTTTAGCCTTAGGCAAACTATTCAGACAATGGCAAAGAACAGCCATATTCTTCCCAACATATCACAAGAATGATCTCTAGGCAACATACTAAAATTGTTCTCTGAAACCTCTTCAACCAGACCTCCCCATGCACAGTTCATTAAATCACAGTTAACACTGAAATCACCCGGTGCGAGTGAGAAGGGGACACAGAACGCCAACAAACCCACTTAGGAGTTTATTAGAGAGGAGTGTGCACAGGCCTGGAGATCGAGGTGCAGAGAGAGAGCGAAAGATGACGCATCCAGCTTTTAAAGGCTGCCTCACACATGTGCACAGGGGTTTGGCGTGACTACATCCCACTTATGACATAGATGAAGGGTAACTCACGCATGCGCGCAAGGGTTTAGCTGAGTCAGACGTGGATGTAGCCATACATGCGCGCACATGGGTCATGTGGGGCCTGGATGATGGGTGACTCATGCATGCATGCAAGGGTTTACCAGTGTCATACATGGATGTAATCACGCAAGTATGCACATGTGTCATGCGGAGCCTTTTGTGCCTCAGGGCCTGACCACACGTGCCTGCCTTTAGAACCTCGAAGTTAAGACTTATTTGTGGCTGAATAATTAGAAACACCAGTGTCTTCCATGCTCCTACTGATATGATCCATTAAGCGACACTTAAAACATTCCACTGGTTTCTTAACCCAAAGTTCCAAAGTCCTAATTCCTCCAAAGAAAATCATGGTCAGGCCTATCCCAGTGACCCACTGCCTGGTACCACCTTCTGTCTTAGTTAGGGTTTATGTTTCTGTGAAGAGACACCATGATCACAATAACACTTATAAAAGAAAACATTTAATTGAGGCGGAGGCTTAAAGTTTCAGGGGTTCAGTCCATTATCATCATGGTGAAACACGGCAGCATGCTGGACAAATAACTGAGATACATTTTGCAGGTAGCAGGAACTGATGTGAGGGTCACACTGAGTGAAGCTTGAGCAAAGGAGACCTAAAATCCACCCCTATCTTGACATACTTCCTCCAACAAAGCCACACTTCCTAATAGTACCCCTCCCTTTGAGAGCCATTTTCTTTCTAGGCAACACACAAGTATTCAATTTTAGTTGACTGACTACCAAAAACTCATTAACACAAACTACCAACATATATCTTTATACATATTTATGATTTTCCTCATATTTTATTTAAAATTGGAACCATGACGTATATTACAGCACTTTACTTAGATACTTAAATTAGCCCTTTGATTATATTTTCCAGATTATTTACAATGTCTTAGAAATCCTTAGTTTCTATCTGTAGTTGTGGGAAAAGTCAGATAAAGGGAGTCTGCAGTTTTAAATGGAAGAACTTTTGTAAATGCTTCAAATGTAATTCCTGTCTTCCATCAGCCTATTTTTTGTATGTCCCTATCATTATATCAAAACATTGAAGAGTTGCAATCTGGTTTGCTGTTGATGATCACCATTTCACACAAGATCATTTGCCTTAAATCTTCATAGATACTTTTAAATCCTTATAGTTCATATAGATCACATGGTTCACTTGTCACATGTGCAAAAATGTACATAGAGGCTAGGTTAATACTATCTTCATATAAGAAATTAGATACCTATGAAATTCACATGGCACAATTTAGCCAGTCTTTTTCTTATAGCAATTGTATATTTCTGTTTCCAAGGAGAGTTACATATACACATTTCCTTTTTTGAACATAGATACTTCAATTTCTTCAGTGTATAACGGATTCATTTACCTGATTTATAATTTAATAAGCATACATTTTAATTTTGTATAATGAAAAGACTATAACTATATACTCTATGCAATTTTATATCTGTATAAAATATTCAAAACAACATTGTATATCTGTAATATTAATATTTTGGAGATTATTTTGCTATCTCTTCACTTTGTGTTTCTTTACTTTGCCAGATTATTAACATTTTCTTTGATTACACATTTAAAAAGTACTTAGAGTTTATGAGTTTTGAACATTCTACCCTCAAACCTCTACTAACACAGTTTTCAGAAATGATTTTTGCTCCATCAGTAAAAATTTGCTTAGCCAAGACTGATG
Organism: Alexandromys fortis; assembly: GCF_014885135.2. Lineage (NCBI taxonomy): Eukaryota > Metazoa > Chordata > Mammalia > Rodentia > Cricetidae > Alexandromys > Alexandromys fortis. The sequence goes on along the minus strand of NW_026068264.1, from coordinate 34,469 downwards.
TTGATACAGTGGTACATGAAGGAAAGCATATTTCTGTCCCTGAAAACCTCTGGGGTTATTCAATCATTGCAGGTTGGTGAGTGATAATTTTTGATTTCTAACTAATTATCCTTCAGTTTTGCACTTTTACTAATATACTTCAGGAGGTAGTTCCCACAAAATTCTTATTATAAGGCGATAGAACAAGGTAAGGAAAAAGGACAAAGTATGCATATAAATGGTCTTTTAAAATTCAGTATATGTGCATGTTCTCATTGTGTGGTAACATGTGAGCCATGACAGTTCTGTGTGCCAAGACATGCATGTGGAAATCAGAAGAGATTCTTAGGCTTTTGTACTTATCCTCTACTTTGAGGTAGAACTTATTATTTGTCACTCCACACATCAGACAAGCTGATTCTTCAATTTCCTGTGATTCTCCTGCTCCTGCCTCTGCCTCCATTCTCCCTGTTGAAGCTCTTGTATCACGAAGCTACATCATCTAACTTTGTACTCATTCTAAGAATCCGAACCCACATAATCACAATTCTATGACAAATACTTTACACACTGAGTCATCTTCTTCATCCCAAATTGACTTTTAAAAAAATTTTCAAGGGCTGGAGAGATGGCTCAGTGGTTAAGAGCACTGACTGCTCTTCCAGAGGTCCTGAGTTCAATTCCCAGCAACCACATGGTGTCTCACAGCCATCTATAATGAGACCTGGCGCCCCCTTCTGGCTTGCGGGCACACATGGAAGAAATGTTGTATACATAATAAATAAATAAATTAAAAAAAAAGAAATTAAAAAAAAACTTTTAAAAAAAATTTTCAAGGCTCTGTTATACAGTATTTCTATTGTTCATAGATCAGTCTCATGAAAATCCCTAAGTTGAAAGCATTGCTGGGAAATATAAATTTCCTGTGTGCTCTCTGCTAAAATGTATTTCATTACAGAAAAAAAGGAAAAATAATATAAGAAAATGTATAATCTTTATCTTATCATGTACACAGAAATTAGCATTTTGCTTTAGAAACAACTCTTAGAAAATTGCAAAATCAATAGTTCTGTCTACACTTATTTTTTTTTTTTAAACTTTCTTTGATCATTTGATGAACTCCGATTCTAGCTTCCTGAATTAACTTAGGATAAAGTTAGAAGTATTTGATTATTTATCAAGAAAACTATTTTTCCTTATTATCACATCTTCAAAGCATTTTCTCCTTAACTTTTTTGGATTTAAAAATAACCCTTATATTTGAAGATTAGAAAGAAATGGAGAATTGTGTTGTCATGGTCTTGCTAGGCTATAGGTTCACTACTTACAGGGATCCTGCTTCCATATCCTTTAATTAAGTCATATTATAAATTGCATGAAGTAATTTAATAGATACCTTCAACTACCCCAAACAACCTCTACAAAAAAAAAAAGTTAACATCAACTGTGGATGCCATGGGAGTTGTAGCAGGTGACAACTAGTGTTCAGATGTCAACCCACCAGAGGAATGACTCTCTAATGGAGAATCCTATCCAGGTAAGGCCTATGGGACCACCTACTCAGGAAACTGTTGCTCCTGCCTATAATTTCACATGGACAAAAGTAGCTATGATGTCACCCCAATATGTGGATTGTAGTATGTAATCTCAGGTGAAATGTATATGTATTTTCAGGATTGCATCTCAGACTTATGGGCACGTATATCTGTGGATGGTCAGGAAGATGACTTATTAATTTGTCATATATGGAGTATAAGACACTTAAATCCTACTTTTTTCCCCCTCAGACTAACACATGACAACACTTTCTCCCAAATCTAAGACAAGCTAGACACAATTAGCTCATTTTTTTAACCTCAGACCAAGTTCAAATTGTACTGTTTCCTTTTTATTATTATTATGAATTTTAAATATTTTTTCTCATTTTACATAACTATCCCTATTCCCACCCCCTTTGTCCCCCATCCCACCCTGTGATCCACCCCACCCCCATCCAATCTTCAGAAATGGTAAGGCTTCCCATGCAAGTTAACAAAGTCTGACACTTCACTTCAAGGCAAGACCAGGACACTCCCTCTTATATCTAGGCTGAGCAAGGTATCCCTTCAAAGAGAATGTGCTCCACGACAGCAGTTCAAGTACTAGGGATAGATCCTGGTCCCACTGCCAGTGGTCCCATAGACTGCCCAAACCTCAAAACTGTCCCTCACATTCTGTGGTCCTAGTTTGGTCTTATGCAGGCTCCCTGTTGTCAGTCCAGTGTCAGTGAGCTCTTGCTAGCTCAGATCAGCTGTTTCTGTAGGTATCACCATCATGGTCTTGACACCTTTGCTCATATTATCGCTCCTCCCTCTCTTAGACTGGGCTCCAGTAGCTTGGCCCAGTGTTTTGCTGTAGATCTGTTTCTGCTTCCATCAGTTGCAGAATGGATGCTCTATGACACCTCAAATTCAAAGACAAGAATTACCTCAGAGTAAAGGGTTGGGAAAAGATTTTCCAATTAAATTGACCTAAGAAGCAAGCAGGTGTAGCTATCCTAATATCTAAGAAAATAGACTTCAAACTAAAGTCAATCAAAAGAGATGGAGAAGGACACTTCAAACTCATCAAAGTAAAATCCATCAAGACAAAGTCTTAATTATGAACATTTATGCCCCCAATACAAGAGCACCCACATGTGTAAAAGAAATATTACTAAAGCTTAAATTGTACATCAAACCCCACACGCTAATAATAGGATAATTCAACACCCCACTCTTCCCTATAGACAGGTTAACCAGATAGAAATTTGACAGAGAAATAAGAGAACTAACAGATGTCGTGACTCAAATGGACTTAACAGACATCTACAGACCATTTCACCCAAACACAAAAGAATACACCTCAACACCTCATGGAACCTTCTCTAAATCTGACGACATACTCAGTCAAAAAGCAAACCTCAAGAGATACAAAAAAAATGAATAACGCTCTGCATCTAATTGAATCATCATGGCTTAAAGTTAGAATTCAACAGCAACACTCATCACAGAAAGCTATCAAACTCATGGAAATTGAGCAATACTTAACTGAATCACCCCTGAGTCACAGAAGCAAAAAAATAAAATAAAATAAAGACTTCCTAGAATTCAATGAAAATGAATGTACAACATACTCAAACTTATGAAACACTGAATACAGTGCTAAGAGGAAAGTTCATATCACAAAATGCCTACACAGAGAACTTGGAGAAATCTCACACAAGCAGCTTAATAGCACATCTGAAAGATCTAAAACAAAAAGAAGCAAATACACCCAGGAGGATTAGATGCCAGGAAATAATCAAATGGAGAAGTGAAATCAATAAATTAGACAAAAAGAAAGCAATAGAAAGAATCAATAAGGCAAACAGATTTTTTGAGGTGGTGGGGGAAATTAACAAGATAGGAAAACCCTTTACAAACAAATCAAAAGGCAGAGAGGGAATATGCAAAATAACAAAATCAGAAATGAAAAGGGGGACAGAACAACAGACACGGAGAAAATCCAGGGAATCATGAAGTCATCCTTATATGTTTCTATATATGGATCATAAGTTAAAACTTTACAGATATGCCCAAGTTCAGAGTTGCAGATTAATGCAAAAGTTATTAACACAAAGCAACCTAAAAAAATCAGGTCAATTCTTCACTTGCCAAATCTGGCTGATAAGACTTGACTCTGTACAGATCTTTCTACATACAGCTTGTCTCATTGGACACTATGCCCCTGGCCTCTGGTCACATCCTTACACCTGAAACCTTGAGACATTGTGTTTCCATGGTAAATGACTCAGCAGCTCCTTATCATTTACCCAAACAACCACTGAGATGTTCTTTTTTTCTTTTTTTGCCTTTAGCCACCTGTAAAAAATATATTTAAGCTAGGTGAAGAGAAAAGCAAGGGAAAATTGGAAGAAAGAATTGAACGAAAGAATAAAAAGAAAAAAAAAATTAGAACTTAGAAGAAAATTAGAGGACAGAAAAACAAGCAGAGGAATAAAGAACATGATGAGAAAGACACGGGTATAAGTTTATTTTGTATCCCTCAGCTAGAAAACTTATAAACTAAGTGTAGCTTCGCTGAGAACTTCTTCCTGGAACCTTGGAGGGGGCCTTAAAGAGCTCGACTCTCAACCTACAGTTAAAACTGCAATAATGTACAAAAGTGACAGGGCTTCATTCCTTGACATGTAAGATGAAGCCTCGGCAAAATATAAAAGTGGAGTCTAGCTTAGAAATAACTTCATATAAAACTTGGAGCCAATAAATTACATGGGATCACCAGAAAGTTAAGCTTTGAATTAATCATTAAAGAAACATTTTTCTGCAGTGCACATGGGTGCACATGTCTCTCCCTGTTTGGACCCTGATTATGAATGCTTATCTGCTGCAGTACCAACTGTTCGCAGTCTAGCTCAGATTGCATCATTTATATTTTCTCTTTTGCATTTTTGTTTCAGGACCCACAGAAAGAATGTGTGTTCATAATATGCTTTCTAAAAAGAAACTAAAAAGACTCTACTATCTGAAAACCCACGGTTTTTAAATGACATCTAAAAAATATTGTATTTAACATGAAATGAAAAGGGTCTGGCACGCATAAGAGGCAGGCCAAAGCAAATTATAAAGGCTTTTTGGAGATGCAGTTCAGTGATACAGTGCTTGTATGAAGTACTAGAGAATATTAATTTTGAGTTTTTGACATTATTTTTGTAAAGTCCTGCTGATCTATCAGGACCTAATGTAAATATTTACTACTTTGTATCAGTCTTTGGATCTGCAGACAGGTCTAGAGTGTTTAAACTAGTCCGTAATATAGTTCCAAAAAAGTTCTGCCCATAAGATTAGGTATGTTATACAATGCTAAGCACCTTTGGACTTTCCCTCCCTCCCTCCCTCCCTCCCTCCCTCCCTCCCTCCCTCCCTCCCTTCCTTCCTTTCCTTCCGTCCTTGCTAGCTTTCTTGCTTGCTTTTTCTTTTTCATTTTTTTTTAACCAGGAAAGAACCATGCATTTCATTTTATAATCACCCTTAAGCCAAATACAGCAGTATTGCTGGGAATCTGACAATGCAAGCTTATTATTTATTGAGAAAACTTTAAAAATGAAAAATCATACCCTCAAAGGGCTGAGGATATGGTCACTGGTAGAGCACTTGCACAACATTATTCATCTCCTTTCCATCCTCACAACCACAAAAAAATACGCTGTATAGTTTTGGAATTAATAGTAATCTTAAGGAACATTGAATGCCAAGACCTCCATTTGTATCATAGTTTATTTCACATAATACTGATATGGGGTACTTTTCCTATAGTCAGCTTCATTTTATTCTAATATACATCATGATTTTCAGTTGTTATATAACAAATATAGAAAAGACTTTATGACGAACATGTATTCTAAGCACAGCATTTAAGATTCAAAATGCTTTCCTAAGGGTAATGCACTGTTAACTACTATTTGGTTACTAATTGTATGCTTGTTTGTCTTGAGTTCTACCACTCTTTGTGGACATTTGTTTTAGGTATGGTGTTTTAACACTAAAACAAATTCAGTTTACTATGAGAATTGTGCATTCTTTCCAGTAGGAAATTATTCACAAGAATTATTTTCATATCAGTTTTAGTTTACTCTTGAACAGTCTGAAATTTCTCTTAAAATTTTGAGTTGCCTCAAGGGAAAAACTGTCCATTACAATAAGATAGATTTTAAAAATAATTCTACATTGAACAATAAGTTTTAAAAGATTCTTTGTGGTTTCCCAGAGCTAAGAGATACTGATAAAAGTAATGCTTTCTTTTAATATTAAAATTATATTTTTTGAGTAATTTATGTATTTCAGTAAAATTAACAGTAATTTATTTGATTATTATAATTTATAAAAGTTAGTATTATAATTATCATAACTATTAAGATAGAAATATTTATTATAAATATTGAGTTTCCTCTGTAAAATTTTGTTTTAATTTTCTTCCTCTTTTCTTTTTCCCTCCTTCCAACTTATTTACAGTTATGACTTTCATTGGCAAACTAAAGTCAGGCATTATTTCCCCTTTTATCTGAGCAATTCTTATGTAATCAGCAATTCTATTCTACATTGTCTACCATAAATTATCAATACTTTTTTGGGCACAGGTGCCAAATACTCATTTTTTTTCTCATGAATTTTCTTTATCACACCCAAAAGGAGGCCTGACCAAAGGTAACATTTTTCCGGACCCTTATCAAAATTAAATGCAATTGATCTACTGTAGCTACAACACTGATTGATAATAAGCACACCCAAAGTAACAATTACTAATTATAGCCCTGCTCACAGGACCTCTATTAAGCAACTCTTCTTTAGTCTTTGGGATTGTAGACTGACTGAATATATCTGATTTGTAGATCTATGTGTAGAAAATATGCTGGAACTGAGGTAGACCTTTGAAGTACATGGACAAATGCTTAAGCTCTCAGAAACACATGATGTTAATAGTACTGATTTGTATAACTCTCCTAATTTCCGTTTAACATACATCCAGTGATTTAAGCAAGTTAACAGCATGCTACAAGTAAAGAATAAAAGAAATTTATTGCTCATGATACCTCTCAAATATGTAAATGAATTACATTACTATAGAATATAGTCACTAACAACAATTTAAAATATTATATATTCACATCTAAAATATTATATAACCACCCCAGGTTACAAGGTGAGACCATTATTCAAAGAAAATAATATCCAACTTAAATTTGTTGATCTCATTTAGAAATGCTTTTAATGATTTTTTCCTACAATATTTTTCTCTAATCCAATATGCGTCAGTAATCTTGTTTTACAAAAATAGCCATAATACTATAAAGCATATATCTCAGCATGACAAACAAAACAATATAAAACAATCTTTAAGTTGCAATTGTATTATCAACATAGTGATACCTTAGTGTTTCTATGAAGCTGGGAGTTAAATTTCTGAATAGCATCATGACTTTCTGTATCCAGATGTCTGCTACTTGAAACTACCATAAGCTGATGATCATGGCTCACAGTATATTTTTGAAGAAGGCCATATGGTTTATGTCTCCTGGCAAAATTTGTTTAAAAACAAGCAACTGCACAACAAAGAGGGAATCTCTGACTAGCTGTGGTAAATAAGTACAGCTGTAATACACATAATAAATCCTTTTTTTCCAATCCTAGTCAACATCACCAGAGGAGAAATAGTCTCCTCTCATGTACAAAATAAAATTCTGCAGATTTTCAATGATGAGAAAATCAATTCTTCAAGTTTATGTTTCAGTGGCCAAAGATTAGGAGAACCAATCGTTTATTGCCATTACTAATCTTCATATCTTAAAGTCATCTCTCATTTGACCCCTTATATGAATCAATAGACGATATAAAATAATATATTCAACTGTTCCTGTCTGTTTTTAAACTCTTTCTCCCTCTTTCCACTCACCCCAAAATCTTTTTTTTTTTTTTTTTTTTTTTTTTTTTTTTTTTTTTTCTTTTATTG
>NW_026068264.1:22199-25987 GCF_014885135.2 Alexandromys fortis | reverse complement strand
CTGAGGATAGGGAACCTGAACTGACCCTATCCTATAGCATTACTGACGAATATCTTTCATATCACCATAGAACCTTCATCTGGTGATGGATGGAGATAGAGACAGAGACCCACACTGGAGCACTGGACTGAGCTCCCAAGGTCCCAATGAGAAGCAGATGGAGGGAGAACACGAGCAAGGATGTCAGGACCACGGGGGGTGCACCCACCCAAAATCTTTATGTATGTGTTTGCTTCCATTTCCTGTTGAGAAATAAGGTGTTTCATTATTTTTTTTTTAGGTAATGTGAATGTATTTCACAGGTCACTAATTTTCTTTTTCTTATCCGTATCTATAGCGTCAAACTAGATATGGTCAAGATTTGATTTAAGACTTAATAATAGAGATTATCAGGCAATAGCATCTAGGTTTGGAGTCTACTAAGAGCTAATTTTATGATAAGAAATTGAGTTCAGATACTCTTTTTGGGCAATGCTCTCAGGACTCTGTGGCAGAGCAGTGAAGTTATTTAAAAGGGAGTTAAGAGCAGTCTGTAGAGAAAGTTATTAAGCTAGCTACCAGTCTGTATGACTAGAGCTTAATTCTACAGAAAGGGGTTACAAAACCATAAAACACGTGCTTCTTACTTTCCTTAGACAAGAAGGAGGAGCGCTGAGGTTCATATTCTACTTCCTACTCATCTGTTTTAAGGGATTGAGTATGATGGCAATAATTTTCTCTTTTGTCAGCCTTCCCAAAACTCCAGCACTCAGGAGACAGAGGCAGGGGGATCTCTGTGATTTCGAGGCCAGCCTGGTATACAGAGTGAGTTCCAGGACAGGCTCGAAAGCTGCACAAAGAAACCCTGTCTCTAAAAACAAACAAATAAACAAAAATCTTTGGTAAGACTAAGTAACATGCAGAGTAATAAGAATGATTAGAGATCTAGAATATCCAGCTAGGAGACAGAAAAAAAAGAACAAAGATTTTAAACTGTGTAATGAAAACAGTCTAAGAGACATGCGAGTAAGGCTTAAAGCATCTTCAGAATGAAGAACACCAAAATAAGATAAATGATATAATATAAATAAAATTTATTAGTTTACTAAGAACACAAAACGAAGGACTTTTTTAGGGATTTGTTTGCATGTTTGTTTGTTAGTTCAGTTTTTGTTGTTGCTTTTGTTTTGTTCAGTTCTGTCCTTGTTTTGGTGACCATGCCTACCCCAGGTTTATATTAAACTCTAATTCTCCTATCTCTGTCTCCTGGGTACAGGGATTGTGGGATTATACCTGACTTTTCTTTGTCTCTTAATAAGAGTATAACTATGGCTAATCTAGGGTGTTGGGAAATCTAGAACTTTTAGGATCTTGATTTTTCAAAAGTCACAAAGGAAATTAAATTGCGACTGAGTTTAGAAGACTGAAATTACTTCTGGTCACATTCTTCCGGTACTCCTTGTATAATGAGAACTAGGTGACAGTTTACCTAAGACATACATTTAGATAGTCACTGGTGTAACCAGAGACTGTCTGATCATTCTGTTGACTCAGATAATATATTTGCCTCAAACGTACAAACATTTATCACTATAACAGTTTTATTGTAGAATTATACAACTATCCTACTGACTGTAAATAACATGAATGAATAAAAATGTAATGGTGGAACATGCTTATAATCATAAAATTTAGGAGGTGGAGACAAAAGCATCAGAAATCAAGACCAATCTCTGTCACATAAAAATTTCTCTAAATGAATTTAATGTTGTTATTTCTGTCCATGATGTCCATTTTTTAAATTCTACAAATGAACAGATGATGAATTATTTAGTAAATGATTTTTTAATTATTAATAAAATAGTGTTTGTTGGTCCAAAGCAAAATAACTATGAATAATAACATATATTTTATGTTATTTATATGACTAATTCATGTGTGTACTTCTACTTTCTGCACTTAAACTTTTCAAAAGACTAAATTGCTGTCCTAGTTTGTGTTTCTCAACAAACAGACTGAGGAGATGGAGAAATGGTCCAGGGGTTAAGAGCATATACTGTTCTTACAGAAGACCAAAGTTTATTTCCCAGCAACCATGTTGAATAACTCATGACTCCTCTATCTCAAGCCCCAGGAGAGCCAAGCCCCTCTTTTGGACTCTGCATTTACCTTCACTCACATGTGAGCACCTAACCCCCATACACAGCATACATTAGGCTCTCATCATATATTTACTCCTAATACAAATTAAATTAAACTAAATTAAAAAAAAAACAGAAAACATGTATTGGTGAATGCACTTAAGACAAATGTTTGCTTGGGAAAAATATTTGGTAATGCAAGATTTATCTGCTCATGTCGTTACAGGATAATTTTAGCTTTTTAGGATGATGACATTCATAGTATTTTTGAGTGAGACAAGGATGGACCTTTATAGTTTATCCCATCAATGATTGGATGTGAAATTTCCAATTTCTTCTTTCTAGGCAATGCAATATTGGGCAAAGAAACACCTGTCTGTTGAGAGAAGTTTCAGAGAATGATTTATTTATAATTTTTTTGGTAAATAACACTTCCAGTACTTTAAGGACAAAATTCTTTATTTGGAATCCTTATTGTTGGTTGCATTTTTAAATGTCATTATTATACCTAGTAATTCAAGTAGGTGATATTCTTTCTTTTTTAAGAGAGTACAGATGCTATGACATTTATTAAAAGGTATGCTATAATGCTATACTTGTTAGGTAAACCGACTGAGATTCCAAGCAACTGGTATCAAATACACAAAGAAAGTAAAACAGAAACAATATTGTTGGTTTGTAGGTAGTACTCTTGATAAATTATTACTTTTATTGATGTATAAATGTCATCAAATATATCAATTATTTGCAGAATTCAATTTCATACCTGTTTTATAAATATCCACCAATAAATTTATTATTACAAGCAAGATAAATTGCACAGTTGTCATGCTTAAACATTCCCTCAATATCACTCACTCTTGATCTTCTCTTAATCCCAAGGAAACCATTGATCTGTTGTCTAACATGGCAAATTAAACTGAAATTTCTAGAATTTTATAAAAGCAAAATTATCAAGCATCTAACATTCTGTTGTTCTACTGTTTTTTTTTACTATAACACTGACAATTTTCAGTACATAAATTTTATGATTTCTAAGTGAATATAAGCATTAAATGAAGAAGAAAATATTGTCTTTTGTTTCTCTTACTAGTTTATGATTCTGCAGTTTTCACTGAAAACGATCTCAGTATTGCATTACTCCACAGATTTAAAATATCCCTGTTATTTAGGCACTTTTTGCTTGCTTCATAACTGAACTGTTTTATAAGCTCATCTTCTACCAGTTGACTAAAATATTTGATTGATTATATGGGCACAGAAAAGACTCACTAAAAATCTCAGGATTCACATTATTTTAAGTATTTAATACCACTGTAAAATTGAGTAGTACTTTCCGCCATTTTGTGCAATCAACCAAATGAAGCATGACACAAAAATCTATGCAAACATCTAAACATATTCGAGTTCAGTCATTATTTTAAGGCAAACATTCATTTTTAAATGGTATATAATCATCTTTAAAATAGTGTATACAGTATGTACAGACCGTTATTTTGACTTAGCTCTTAATTGTATTATGTAAAAGCAAATTTCAAATTTTATTTTATTTTTTTAGATGATGAAGTAATTTATTATCTTCTCAATTTATAGCCTCTTTTAATTGTATAATTACATATTTAATATTTAACAGAAAAAATATTAGGCTTATAAATAATGTTAAAACTT
>NW_026068264.1:0-19330 GCF_014885135.2 Alexandromys fortis | reverse complement strand
TTGGAAGTTCTGGTAGAATTCTGCATTGAAACCATCTGGTCCTGGGCTTTTTTTAGAAGGGAGATTTTTGATAACTGCTTCAAGTTCTTCGCGACTAACAGGTCTATTTAGATCTTTCACCTGGTCTTGGTTTAGCTTTGGTATATGGTACTTATCTAAAAAAATGTCCATTTCTTTTGTATTTTCCAGTTTTGTGGCATACAGTCTCCTGTAGTAAGATCTAATGATTCTCTGAATTTCCTCTGTGTCTGTGGTAAATTTCAAATTTTATGAAATCTAGTTTTATACTTGCTAAGTAAATAACACTATGACTTTCATCTCTCAAAATGTGCATTACCTAGATCTCCCAATAACAGCGATGACCACCATTATTTCTTACAATGTCCCTGGACTAAAACACTTCCTTTGCTCTTTTTTGTTTACTGAATTCCACATACTTCTGTTATACCTGTTTTTATGTCTTATCTTCCTTTGCACTGTTCTCGGCATCAATCTCCAGCCAACTGGTACCTTGTGAGAAATGCCTTTCCATCCAAATATCTGTCTATTTTGACAAGTTAAATCTATCTAAAGTAGTCCTTTCTGGTTCATGTTCCCTATCAGAGAAACCTTACCTAGTTCCATATTGACAAACCTGCTTTCATGTAGGCATCACCTAGAGACCAACAAGTTGGAAGATATGTTTGGCGTGCTGTTTGCTTTGGCCAGAAGGAAACTTTGAAAGGCAGTAAAATGTAATAGATTGGACTGGTTGTCACAACTGGATTAACACTTATTGCCTCACATTGTGTAGTATTTGATAATTGTATGTGTCTCACATATCCCCAGAAGTCATTTTATTTTATAACCCAATATAGTTTGTCATAGTCTATCACTCAGTATCCTATTTTAGCGTTTATGAATTACATTCCCGTGCATCCTAACAGGAAAATGGATTAAAAAAACTCATTTTGTGATTCTTTGTAGTGAAATATCACAAATAATAAACATTTCCATTTATAAGTACTACAAAATTTTGAATATAAAAAGCAGAAAAAGAAAAAAATGACTATTTGTTGGTTAGTAACCTGACAGACTAAATAGTTCTTTAGAAATGAAGAAAAAGATGCATCTCCCATGAAGAACACAATTGAGAACTCAAAGAAGTTGCCTCTATTTATGCAACTATCAAAATATCTTAGATTTCAACTTAGTTAAACTTATTCTTCTGAACTCTACATCCATTGTTTAAATATAGCTGGTCAAAGTGAGGCTATTTTTATGACGATTTTTAGAGAAATATGATTGAGTTCCTTCAATATTATATTTAACAGATGACTAGTTCTGTAATACAAAATGAGAGCATCATTACTACAAAATGCGTTTATTTAAATAACACAAGGTGTCATAAAAATAAACCATAAGCTTTGATGACTTTTAACTTCTCTTTTTAAAATTAACATATTTGTTATTTAATTATTAGTTTGTGTTTATTGTGCGTGTGTTTGTATATGCCACTTCATGCATATGGATAGATGACTCGACAGTTAAGAGCATTTCTTGCTCTTCCAAAAGTGCTGAGTTAAAGTCCCAGCCATCTGTAATGAAATCTGGTGCCCTCTTGAGGAAGAGACCTCATCCACTGAGACCATGAGACCATGGACAAGTTCAACAGAATTGCCACATACAGGCTGCCCATGTATGCTTCAGCATTGCCAGGGCACAAAAAAATTAATGTTTAAGAATTATGTATGGCGGTTCTCCAGTTGTTCCTCTCCTGGTCAGTCTTACATGCTTGTGTTATTGTCATATGCAAGGTTATACAGTGTTTCTTTATGCTGTCTACCCAGCATTTTTTTGGGCCTTCCTCTTCACGTTTTCCTGTGTGCTCCTCCAATCAGTGCTGTCTTTGGGTATCTGTGATCATTCATTTGCATAACATGGCTGAAGTATCTCAAGTGCCATTGCCGTATACTGTAGTTTTGTAGATGGAGCTGCAGGCTGCGTCCCGCCTCCGAGCTCCTGGCCACTGGCTAGCTTTACCCAAAATAATTACACAGAAACTGTATTCTTTTAAACACTGCTTGGTCCATTAGCTCTAGCCTCTTACTGGTTAATTCTCACATCTTGATTAACCCATTTCTAATCATCTGTGTAGCACCACGAGGTGGTGGCTTACCAGGAAGGATCTTAACCTGCGTCCATCTTGGAGAGGAGAGCTATATCATCTGCAGCACTTCCCTTCTTCCCAGCATTCTGTTTGGTCTACTCCACCTATCTAAATTCTGCCCTATCAGGCCAAGCAGTTTCTTTATTAATTAACCAATGAAAGCAACAGATAGATAGAAGACCCTCCCACATCATAGTTTACTTCCTTCTGTAGATGGAGATGTTTCTTAATGTCATTGTTGCACAGTCTATCTCTTCATGTGACACTTAGAATCCTCCTGAGAAATGCCATCTCAAACACATTCAGCTGCTGTTCTGAGGAATGTTTCATTGTCCAGGTCTCGGAGTTGTAAAGAAGGCAGCTCAAGACAAGTGTCTCATAGACTTGTAATTTTGTTGTTGCTGTTGTTATGTCTCTTCTTGACCAAACCTTTCCTATTACTGGGAATGCAGCCCTCGCTATCTCTACCCACTTCCTGACATCTGAAATAATTCCCTTCTTTGAACTGAGGATAGACAAAGTTAACTGTTGGCTTCAGGTTCTGAATCTTTATTACAGCGTTAATATCCTTGGGTGCTCTTCCCATGTGTTGTATCTCAGTCTTCTCAATGTTTCTTTTTGTACCAAGGTTTTCAGTTACTTCCACTCTATTTACCATGGCCTGCAGCTCATTTGGACTTTCAGCAAGTAGTGATGTATCATCTGTGAAATGCAAGTTCAACTCCCTCTTCCAATACAGGAATAGTACAGCAAGCTTTTAATCCCAGCATTGGGGAGGTAGAGGCAGTCATATCTCTGAGTACAGAGCAAGTTCCAGGACAGCCAATAATATACAGAGAAACCCTGGCTAGAATAACCAAAATCCAAAAATAAAAAAAAAAAATAGTTGAGGTAAATATAGTATTACCTTCATAAACTGTAATAATCCCAAAATACATAATGAATGTTTAATAAATACATACTATAAAATAAGATTTGAGAAAATAGAAGAAATTAAGACAAATGCAACAATTATTATATTCAAATTTTATTTCATACTATTTATGAAATACACATATGAAAGCATTCATATTGCAACAGTACATTACTTGACATGTTTTCATTAAAATTCACTGGGTGGAAAGTATTTTAGTTGTGAAAAGTACAGTAAATATAAATATTAATGTAATGTATCCACAAAATTAAACCAAGTCGCTCTTGGATGAGATCCAAAAAAATCAATGTATATATTTAATGAAGAATCTTGTATTATATATTAGCATCTTATAAATTTTATCTATTTACTAATAGATACTTAAATGTCAAGTAGAAGTCACATCGGCAAAGTGAAGATTTACTGTGCTATTTTTATGTATCCTAAATCCTTTTCATACCATAGATGAGATATATAGACTTTTAACTTCCAGCCACCTCTGTCTATAATCATTTGAATAAAGCACCATTCATATATAATATGGTAGTGAGTACACAATTTGTAGTATAGGGACATAATTCTACTGAATCATTTTAGCTGTCTGCTACCTGAGAAGTATTTCTGAATTATTTATTTCTCTACTTTGTAAGTTGTGTTCTTTTATTTTCCAACCTATGGCAATGCGCAAAACAGTGAGAAGAAATATTTTACTCTGACGTTTAACATGACAAAGGAGTATGCTTTCTGTCATACAGAGAGCATGAATCTGTTTTATATTATAGGTAAGCATTTGGAGCTCAAATTAGTTTGCAATTATGGAACCCAGCTTCTCCCAGACTTAAGGAGTTTTGCTTCACATCCATTGCTCTCACTTTTCACAAAAGAAGAAAGCATGAATCAGTGCATTGGTGCTGAAAATTGAGAACTTAGTGTCTATCTAATACACACTCCTGTAAACACATATATGTGCTACATCCACATCGTTTTTGCAATGATTCTGGTTGGTATGTGTTGTGTAAGTTTGCTTGAAACTCTGCTGTTTTAAACAAATCATGTTCACAATACAAATATACATACATGCATTCTTATGAGTCAGGGATATGTAAGAAGATATAATTTAAGATTAAAGCTGCTCCCTTAGCCCAAGTTTGTAAAAACTGATGGCATAAGAATCTTAGACATAGTATATTTGCTTATAATGTTCTCTCTAATTATTTTTACTTATCAAAAATTTGTGAATATTGTATAAATTATATTTTACCCTTCACTTTTCTCTTTCTGAGCCTTTTCATATGCCTTTCCTTGTTGTCTTTCAATTTCATGGTTTCTTTTTTCATTACCTACTGCTGCTTGTGTATATATGTATACACAAGCAGCAGTAGTTAATATACATGTATATTCCTAACAGGATGAATACTTAGTCATGTAGCTGGTTAAATACATTGTCTTAAATGTTGTCAATTTGATGGCAAGATAACATAAAAGTTCAGTCTCTTTGCATGCAAAAAATCTTTTCAGACAAATGTATGTCATAATTATTCAACTCTGAAAATTTTATGTTACATCAACTTCTTATACACATATGAATAGTTACTTATTTCTAGTGAAATCATATTTTAAGAAACAAACACCATTCCTTAATAAATTGAAGAAAGACATAGGATCCAGGCATTTCACTTCTGGGGTTGGATCATAACCAATCTGAAGCAGGAAGAGGAGCCAAGTCGGCTGGTAAATTGCTCACCTTGAAAACACAATGACCTGACTTCAGTCTCCAGAAGCAATGTAGATAAAGTAGGGCATGGTAATATCTTCCTGGTAGCCCAGTGCTGGGTAGAGACAAACACAATGGTCCCTGCAGCTCACTGGCTGATGAGTCTTGCCTATTTGACATTCTCCAGGCCAGTGAATATGCTGTCTCAAGAAGCCAGGTGCATGATGTTTCTAAGGATGATATTGAGGTTGTTGACCTCAGGATTCTGCATTAGAAACCATGTGTGAAGCACATGCAGTTGTATGTTAACCCAGGAGTGATGAGGTAGACACAAAGAGATCCCTGACACTACATGGGCAGTTAAGGTATCTTTTTGGCTACTGAGAAATCTTGTCAAAAAATAAATAAAATAAAATAAAAAGGTGGCCTTTGCCTGAGGAATAACAACAGACGTTATCCTCTAGCCTCCAAATACACACATGTGCACACAACAATAACTGGGGAAGGAATACAGTTACAGAATAGCTTGGGAATAATTGACACAAGACGAAAGTCAGGATATTGTTTCCTTGAGAAGCCAGTAGAAAAAAAAAATGTTCATCTTCAAACAGTAGTAATATTTATTTCTCATTAGTCACTTGTCTACTGGAAGTATGTGACCATACATTTACTGTGATTTCAACATCCTTCCTTTCTTTCTTTTTTCAATGTAACTACTGTGTCTAACAATAAAATATGAGGAAGAGAGAGTCACATATTAAGAGAAATGTTTAAAGTGCCAAACAAAATAAAAAAAATAAGCATTTATTTTCTTTTCGGCTTGCATTGATAGGGATTCAATAAGCAAAGAAAGAAAAAAAATCCTTCTAAAATGATGAAAGTAACCCTAAAGGGAAACAGAAAATATTGCTTTTTTTACATTCGCCACTTTTATTATGCGGTTCTAAGACTGACATAATACTATCATTCTGAAGAGGAGAGATCATAAGCAGAAGAGAAAGTAGAATTTTTGAAAAGATACATATTTAAATGTTAAAATGCTGCCTCCAGTACTCCCACTGTGAAATATGCCATAAAACCTTCTACAGTGAGAAATATACATATGAAGCTTCTACAGCCCCTTTGGATAAATGTTCTATGGAACTAGAAAGTACTATAATGTAATATTTTAATGTTACTAGAAAAATAAATAAACATGCAGAGGAGACTTATCTCATGTTTCTTCGGAAAATTATGTACTGAATGGTTCAGAGCCCATTTGATGCAAATCTATGATGCCAAGAGTTGTAGTTAGACAGCTGAAGCAACTTGATAGAGTTCTAAGATTATAGGTTTTCCCACAAGAAGAGGGTGCAAATGGTGCATATTATTATTGTACCTCAGCCCACTCTAATCTAGGCTATTTTTGTATTTAGTTCCCCTCTTTCCAAATGACTACAGTTTGTGTCAAGTTAAAAATAAAAATTATACACAGTAACTGAAAACTAGCTGATGACATGTAGTTTTACATGTACATACAGTACACCTTAAAACACAATCATAATCAAAGGAAAATGCACCTTGAATTTGATATATGGGACATAGAAGATGTTAGAAGAAAAGGAGGGTACTAGTAAGACTAGTATTACATATTTTAGCATAACATATATTTAAGAGCAATACCTATATCTTTAAGTTCATTATTATGTTCATATCTTAAATACTGTCTGCCACCCTTAGAAAAACCAAGGTATAAGTAATCCACATTTCAACCTTGGCTATTCTTAATAATTCACTTCATATAATGAAATATGTTCAGAAAATCATGTGATAATTATGTGGTTTACTAATTTAATTTTTTGAGAAACCAAGAAGTTAAAATACTAGGATTACACTTGTAATGAGATCCTTAATTTCTACTCTTATACTTTTGTCTGTATGTCTATAAAGTGGGTGTCTGGATCTTTGTCAGTCTACATTGCAGTTGCAAGTGATGGTTTTGCTAAAACTTGAAGTAAATGATAACTGATGTTAAATAATTTTTAATTTCCTAGTGTAGACTAAATGATATTAAACCATTCAATAATTGCTCCCCATAGGAAGCCTTAAGGAGTGGCTGGGGGAAGGGTTGAGCAGGAGGAGAGGAGGAAGTAAGAACAGGGGTAGCTACATAAAATGAGAAAGACCGTATTAAAAAAACACAAAAAAAGCATACAAGAGCACATTTCTTCACAACAAACATTTTAAAGTCCAGAACTTAAAAGTAGTAAAAAAAATCTTGCATAAATATTAACATTGTCATTTTAGATGTCCTATGTACCAGGAATTGAAGATAACATTCTAAATGAAAGCATTCCCCCATCAAATATCATTCAAGTTCCTCTGTAAACATTTCCTATGTATCTGAAATCTGATTGAATTGTAGTGAAACAATAAGTGTCATGCAATAAGATCCTTCTGACATCTTTCTTTTCAGAAAACTTGTTTAATTTTTCCTAACCTCAGTCATTCCTGAAAAGAAATAACTAATTATCGTCACATCTCTCTGTGCCCTGTAACCCACCATTTTAGGAGATGATATGGGCGTGGAAGCTGATAAAATCTCCACTCCTCGCGTACCTGGCTTGGTGCCTGTATATGCAGGATCTTTTCTTTTAATTTTTCTACTAGTGGCTAAAATGTGTGAGAAGTGAACACTAATTGTCTCATTATTTATTCAGAAAATACTGATGTGACCCCAATAGGATATGTGAACACTTGCATTAAAACATTTCGAAGGAAAATAAATGATCAACCCACTATTTTAATATAAAAAGCAATATTGTTAATGTTATGAAAGTACAAAATGAGCATGGCTAATGTGCAAACAGAAATTTCTCTTTTCTCATCCTGCAGCCATTTCTAAATACTCAGAGGCTTACTATTAATTACAAACTGTTTGGCTTGTCGTTCAGGCTTATTACTATTAGCTCTTACATTCAAATTAACACAATTCTATTAAGCTATGTATTGCCATGTGACCGTGACTTTTACTGGTCTGCTGGTACCTTGTTTCTTGGCAGTTGGCTTATGTTCCCCTTGACTCCACCCTTCTCCTCTCTGTATCTCCAGTTGGCTTCCCACCTAGCTGTATTCTGCCTTGCTATAGGTCAATTCAGCTTTTATCATCAACCAATGAGAATAACATATATTCAGAGCATACAGATAGGTTATCCCACAGTCTGCTACATAAATATCACTCAGCAGAGATCAGAGAAAGATAGTTTTGGAACAGATTTCCAAAAAAAAAATTGGGGAGGACTGAACTATATCTTGGGAAAGTTTAGTTGAGAAAGACTGTTTAATTGTGGAGAAGAAATGACTGGAACCATAAACAATTAGCTTCACTCCGTGACAAAAAAAAAAAAAAAAAAAAAAAAAAAAAAAAAACAAACGTAAACAAAAGAAAAAAACAGCAGGTTATTAGGCAAATCACAGTGCATCAGAGTTTTGACGGACCATGCATGAGGATCTTGATTCAAGCTCCATGACACAAATAATAAACTNAAAAAAAAAAAAAAAAAAAAAAAAAAAAAAAAAAGAAAAGAAAAGAAAAGAAAAAAATAGCAGTTTGTTAGGCAAATCAAAGTGTAGTAGAGTGTTTGCTGACCATGCATGAGGATCTTGATTCAAGCTCCATGACACAAATAATAAACTTCACACTGCTTTAAAAAATATCTAGCTACTACTGTCATATATGACCCAATACTTATTTTTTAAAAAGTATTTGATAGTTTTTATATTGATGGTAGCTACAATAGATTAATCATTATAAATAAAATTTCCAGATAGATGTCGAGGCACTTTTAGATGAAGTGATGATACTTACAAAGTTTTCTTTCACATTTTCCCTTTTGTTTGAAGTAGACTAATAGAAAAGAATGCTATAAGATGGATGGAATGCGAATGGTTACTCAGAGTGATAAGCAGAACGCCTAGATATTTTGTTTACATGTGGATGATTTGAAAATTTTCAAATTGTGGAACAAAATTCTGAAATAAAAAGAAATTAGAAATACGGGATTTAATTTACCCTCTGCTAATGCTTTCTTTAATTCGTTTAACAACTAATTTTAAATTGCATCGATTCGGGAGGAATTTGAAAACGAAATGAGATGCATGATTTTCCTTCACTTAGAGTTAATTTTGCCCATGCACTTAGGAAGAAGATGATGGGCGGGGGGGGGGGGGGGAGACGGAAGATGAAAATGAATTTACTATCACAACAGATGCATGGAAAAGGTCATGAACTCTACATCTGCAATTCAAACACTGGCCGTTAGGTGGTGCTAGGTGTGAGCCATGATTTCGGATTTGACTTGCATGTTACCATCATTGCTCTTGTTAAGACAATTCTTTTCCCTATAAATAGGACTCTTGTTTTCAAAAACATGAAACATCGTTACGCAGAATGTCTTTAAACAGCAAAATCAAAAACCTAAAAGGGAAGTAGTAGTAAAAGCCTTATCTTTCATGTACACTTTATTTATTTACATTAAATTAAATAAATCCCATTGTAAAAAATGTAATAAACATTTAATACTCATTCATTCCTAATTATTTTCAGATATTTTAATATTCTCTGTCATCTTGAAAGTTGTGCAGTGAAGCAAAAATGTAATGCAGAGCCAGCTACACATTTGGAAACAGTACACAATTCCTTCTCTAAAGAAAGCTGAGTCTGAGGCTTTGCCCCTTCCTTCTTTTAGGAATGGGATGGTCCCTTAACCATAACATTTTGAGATCAGAATATTCCAGCATAATATTACGCCTTAGGTTTCAATGTGTGTTTTATTTCCCAATCTGTAACAGGCAATTCTTGACAGGATATTATTTACCCCAGCACTTTTCAATTTATTTTCACAATTACATCATAAATGACATACAGATTTTATGTCGGTTTTAGTCTTTACTTTCAGCATAGATACAAGATTATATAATCTGTTGTCATGTATTTTCCCTTATTAAAGTCCTTTTAGTTAGCTTTTGTTAAATATATATATATATGTGTGTGTGTGTGTGTGTGTGTGTGTGTGTATCACTATATCTTATTAAGCAAAAAAAGTCATTGGTAAACTTACTCAGCTTAATTAAGTAATTAATAATTTGAAAATATTCTTGTGCAGCAGTATTTGGAAAACCACTTGTTACCAACTGGAAAATACTTTTAAGTCAGAATATTTACTCAGATCAATGTTATCAAAATTTGATAAGAGAAGTAAATTTTATGCAGTAGTATCATATCATTGTGAAATTATATAGTTGATCTTTATTCATTTTATGGTTTTATATAAAAAGTAGCAGGTGAAATTCAAAGTTTAGTGTTTGTAAAAATATTAATTGTTAATGCAGAAGCAAAAGTATCACTCTGGTATTGTGATCCCTAAATAATGTGATTTTAAACCATTTACATGTATTTATTTTGTCTTAATTTGGATTTGAGTATGCATGCGTTCTAGTGTGCATGTGGAGGTCAGAGGACACCATAGGGTTTCGAAGAGTTGAACTCATGTTGTTCGAATTAGCGGTCAGCACTTTTGTCCTGAGATCTCTCACCATCCCTTAATGCCATTTTTAAAAAGCCTTAAAAAAAAGCCTAGGCTTCAAAAATCATTGTAACTAGATTTCTCTCTAAATTCTTTATCATTTCAAGAACACGTAGGATTGATTTTTCTGTGTGTATACCAAAGCACTCTTCCTACGTAGTACTATTAATAATGAGATTAGACAATGCCTGAGAAATAAAATAAATAATACCTTATGATACTGACAAACAGATTTAAAACTATTTTTGGAGATTTTTTCCAGGCCCCTAAATATATACTTTGCCTGCACTTACTTGAAAAAAAAAAAACTTACCAAACAAAAAAGAAGTCATATTTTTTATCTGTTATTATTTTACTGGAATAAGGACACTTTTTCTCTTCTAGGACTTGGTTTCTGAAAATATTAGACAGAATTACCCTATTAGACATTGAGTTTGAATAATAAAAGACCATAAGATAAATGTGTTAAAGGCAATAGCTGAGAACATAAACCTTTGCAAGATGACTCTATTTTAGTAAACCTTCCAAAACGCATTTGACTTGAGAAAAAGCAGCAATGATTTCCGTCCTTATCGTGACTTCTGTAACAAAACTTAGAAAATCTAGCATGCTTCTTGCTAGTTGCTAAAAAGTACACACTTAGGAAAAATCAGCATTTATTGTGAGAAAGTCAATGCAAACCCAGAGTGAGAGAATTCTCTGTTCTCTCAAAACTTAGCAATGACAAATATAAACCAAGACATATATTTGTATACATATACAACTGAGTCTTCTGCAGGGACCAAAGTATAAATCATTAAGTTGAACAAGATTCATTGCCAGAATCGAATTTGAATCCCAAAACAACCATGGAGACCAATAATGATTTGTAGTAGGTGGGAGAAAAATTGCTTCAAGCAAGGTGTGTGTAATTGCAGACAAGTTTGGGTGTGTAAACCAGATGCTGACATATAGATTCTTCATTCATGAAAATGAACTCAGAAAAAAAATGTTCAGCTTCAGGCTATATAGCCTGGCACAATTTACATAAAGCTATGAGCCTATAGAGGCCAGAAAATGATAGCACAACATTACAACCCAGGATGGTGTTCAAGATTGTTTCTTGATTTGGAATAGATTGAAATTATCCCGACCTTCCTCTTAATAATTGAGTACTGCAAAAACTTTAAACCCTGAGAGACTGGATAGAGACAGTAAGAAGTAATGCAGATGCAACCACAAAATCTTAAGGCAGGATGAAAGAGGAGGGGGAACACTAAACAACGGAGACTTTCTAGTTAAAAATGGCAATTGAAAATATATGCTTACCTCCCCTCTATTGTAAACTGTTCTAAGATTACACTAAAAGAATGGAAAAATCTATATTTGTAAAATGATAAACAGAAATGAAGAACCAATTATAAAGACGTACTGAGTCTTTAAAGTAGTGACTTTGCTAAGGCACACTCACTGTCCAGAACCCTAAAAAGACTGATTGAAAGCCCTAGGAATTTTAGAATATCAGACAGTACAAATTATGACTACCTGAAAATAATATAATTATGTGAAGCCATTGAAAATAGGTAATTATCTTTCATGTGTATATCTTGGACTGCTTAGTCATTACTCTCTAGCACCCAAGTAGACATGAGGCAGTAGTTTCTACTCCAGTATGGTCAATATAGAAGGACTGTTGGCACCTGGTGAACTAGATCACTTTAGGAATGGGTAAAATTGTATATTGAAAATAAGTGGTATATCTTAAAGTCAGATGATTTAATAGGAAGATTCACAGTCTCCATAATTCTCCTGGTCCTTCAGTTTCTGTCTTCCAAATAAATTCATTCTGCAGAGAACCTGTAGTCAACCTTCAATCAGGTCAACTACCCAAGCATACATCTAAAAATATGGTAGAATAGGTCTCCCCCCTCCCCCGAGACAGGGTTTCTCTGTAGCTTTGGCTCCTGTCCTGGAACTCATTTTGTAAACCAGACTGGCCTCATACTCACAGAGATCTGCTTTTCTCTGCTTTTGGAGTACTGGGTTTAAAGCTGTCACCACCAACAACCAACTAAAGCTAGGTGTTATATAAACGGAAACAACCAATTTCTTTTAGTTCTAGTTAATAGGAAATAAGTATGTAAGGTGTTGGCAAATTTGATGTCTGTTGTGAACCTACTTTATAGCTCATAGATGACCATCTTGCTATAGTAATTTTATATGACAGAATGGATAGGGGTCTCTGTTGGACGCCTTTTATTTGAACATGTATTACACTCACAAAGGTTCTGGTCTCAGACTATATTTACATCCCAATGTTTCCACCTCTTGATATCATCACTTTTAGGTAAGGAATTTAAGAAAAGTGTTTTTGTTGAGGAATACACAGACATACTAACCTAACCCCAGAACCTCTAAGATAGCATGCAAGCCCTGTCTAACAACCTTGTGACAAAGAAAATCAGTAAAGTATTTGAAAGAATATAGACATGTTTAGTGCACTTCCAAACAAATTAGAGAGGTGGTGGATTTTCAGTTACTTGAAAAACAGACATCTATAACACATAAGGTCAACTAACACAAACAAACTAATATTTGACTGTGGTACCTACACAGGCAAAGAAAATTTGAAGACATACAAAGGCACAGATTCTAAAATTAATTTAAATTATTAAAATCTCAGACTATTCTACTACTCCCATAAGAAAAGAAAACCCAAGAATCTCTGCAAAATATTTCGGAGAAAGGGAAGATCTTTTAAAGTTATAGACAGAATTAAATGCAGCCAATGAAATCAGTATGTATGATAATAGAATGGTAGGCATATGATATTTGAAAGTTATCCAAAGCCATTGATTGTATAACACCATGAGTGAACTCTAATGTAAATTATAGACTTAGAAATTATGTGATATTACAGATTCAACATTTTTTAAATGATTTGGGATTTGACAATGGAAAGAGATGCATGCATAAGACATAGTGGGTACATGAGTAATCTGTCTATGTGCTCCTCAGTTTACTTGTGAACACAAAAGTATACTAAAACAAATCTAGTAAAATGGAATAACCAAGATTAAAGTTTCAGAAGGGAGTCTAAGGATAAATTTGAAGAAGCTTCCCATAATATTGAATAACAAAGACAAAAAAATAGGAGAATAAATATGTCTCTAAAGATCAGTCAACGTGCTTCTCATATTGAAGTGATTTCATACTTCAGAGATCTTTTAAAAGTATATAGAAGCAGTTAAGGAGGTAGGAGACTAGTATGCAACTTTTACTTTGTGAAGAATGACCAACAAAGTGTAAACACACAACATTCTCACTTTTAACAAATAATTATTCTGGACAGTCTAAACAGTGTTTCAGTTGGGAAACTATGGTTCAAATTTTCCAATATCAAAATGATATGATTTACAGGAAAAAAATAAGAGTAAAATGTGTGGAAAGGAAATTATTTAAGAAACAGTGAAGCTGTCTTAGAACAGAAGAAAATATTCCCAGATTTAATATACTGAACTTTCACCCCAATAAAGAAGTGTCTAAAATCACACATAATGTTATCATGATAAAAATTTCATGAAAACTGGGACAGATAATGCCATGACCAGAAACCAATGATGGTTTTCCACCTCTTAAGAATAGAATCTGAGAGAAACATGAAACATTGCCTTTATGCTTCTCAGAATAATTTTTAACCTTGCTTCTGGACCATATGTGATGGTTTTATAACTATGTTCACAGATTATTTAACACTTCTCCCTGCAAGGATTGATGCTAAAATTTCCTTCCATTCAATGTACATCACATTTAGTGTTTCTCTTGTGATCATATGCCACTTCTAAAATTAGGTTATAGAAAGGCTG
This sequence comes from Alexandromys fortis, assembly GCF_014885135.2. Classification (NCBI taxonomy): domain Eukaryota; kingdom Metazoa; phylum Chordata; class Mammalia; order Rodentia; family Cricetidae; genus Alexandromys; species Alexandromys fortis. Next base: position 5,145 of record NW_026068264.1, on the reverse strand, counting down.
TGGTCTTAGTTTCCTTTCTCCCTCTCCTCTTTTTCTTCTCCTTCTTTCCCCACATCTCCCTCTGTGCTTAATAATCAACATTCTGTGCACTTTTCCCACATTTTACCCGATAGGCAAGACTTGCAACTTTTTTTTTTCTAATGAAAAACAAGGTAAAAAGTGATGATACGCAGTTGAATAATTAGGATGCATAAGTTTTGTAGCTTTCGTCTTCTTTGTACTCTCTTCCTCTTTGATGTCCTTAGTTTCTCTGCCACCAATTCCGTCTTCCTTAAGAAACTGTATCATGATATCCACCACACTATTGTCTTCCTTAAAGATACCGTGAAACTCTTTTAGGCATAAAGCTTTAGACTCCCTCCAGTTAAATATGAAGAGATTGTAGATACAGGCTACAACTTACTGAATGCTCATGACATATTCTATGAAGCTTTAACCCTGATAATCCACTTTTAGAGGTTTAACAATCAGAAACTATGCTGTTTAGGAAATGTATTTGGTTTAAAATCTTCAATCTTGGGTCAACTTGTGTATCAACGATACACAAGTTATACACCTGACAAAAGAGGCACGAAAAGTGAGAAGGTAAAGTCAATTTCAGACAGTCTTAAAATTTGCCTCCTTTAAGCACAATTTTTAGTCAGTGTGTAAAATAAAGTAATCTAACAAATGAGGAAGAAAGTCACAGAAGAATGAGATTATGTATTAGTTATAATAGCCCATGTTGTACTGCAGTAACAAATAATCTCTCAAGTGTTGGGGACTGGAAACACATGCTGCAGTTTTTTTTCCTTGAAATAATTTCAACATGAATCAGCCAAGGATTGTGATTAGTCTCTCAGGATCTCTGCTGTAGTGCTCTACCATACTACCTTAACATTGTGAATTAGAATATTTGCCAGGTCAGTGAAAATGTTTGGATAGATCATTGTGACTTCTAAATATTTTAACCCAGAAGTGTCAAGCACCATTTTCTTTGCATCATTGTCCACAGCAATGTCTAGAAGACTGTCTCTCTAAAATTAAGGGATTGTAATACATTATAATCACAAGACGTAGGGCAATTAGAATATGGTAAGCAGTAATATTATGCATCAAAGTTAGATAAACAATATTACGCACACACACACATACAAGGAACCAAATTTGGAAGAGTGATATTAAGAAGATGCTTAGGTAATCTTGTGACAACCCTTTGATAACCAATCCAGAGAACAACCGGAATTGACATTATCAGGAGATAGGGGTCTGAACGCTCATCAAGGAAACAATGGTTTAAGTCATGTGGGAGGGAGAAGTAGGAAGATCTCTGTGGGTTTAAGGCCAGCCTGGTCTTCAAATCTATTTCCAGGACAGCCAGGGCTGCTGCAGAGAGAAACTGTTTTTCGAAAAACCATACCAAACCAACCAACAAACAAAAAATAGGACAAAATAAAGAAAACTGCTAAAAGTAGGTAGAGTATCTGCCATGTTGGAGTGCGCTTAAAGGTTTTCTTACCAATTTGTTTGAGAGTCATACACAAAATATATGGTAGAAGTAAAATTAAACAGTTCAGTAAGTACACAAATTACATCACTATTTCATTTCATGCATAAAATATACTGTACTTTGTATATTGATTAACTGCTTATCCATGAAAAGCAAACTATTATAAAACATGTAAAATATGAGACTTGTTATTCCTTAGGTAAGAGGATAGTTTCCCTATAAAGAGTAAAACATATAAATAAAATATTATTATATTAGACCATTGAAATTCAAGATTATGAAAAAATATCAAAATCAAAATTAATCATATGCACACAAAATATATTTCAATAAAAAGCAAATCATAAACATCAGAAATTATTAAAATACTTTCTAAAAAATATTTTAAAAACTAATAGAAATGTTTCAAAGCTTTTAAAAATATGCGGTGATGCAGAAAAACATCTGAATATCAAATACATACACAGGGCAATACTGATTATCATTAAATATTAAAAAATAGGAGGGGAGATAATATCACTTTTATCTCTTTGGTAAAATTCAAGAACTCCCATTGGTCTGTAAAGCAATGACTGTTATTGTTGCAATGTTTAAGTTGAGACAGTCAAATGAATAGTTGTGTAGTTATTGGAAAACATGAAAAATTAAACGATTTATTTTCATGGAATTTGGTTAGAAAATGGGTCTCAGGAACCCATACTAGATAGTGTGTACCTGTTTAAGAATTTTGTCACTTATTTAACTGTTAAAATTCACAGTAAGTTTTCAATTGTGTTTGTTATTTAAAATAAACTCCTTAAACAATAATGAATGTAAAAGAAATTAACTTTAGGTCACAGGACCTTCTGCAGCCTTTGTAATATCAATCCCATTCATCTTGTGACTCAGCCATTGCTTCCATACCTCTAATGTTTGACCATGTCCACCATCCTACTGGTATCAACAGAGCCTATGAACTTGTGACAACTACAAATTCTCAGACATGCCATATTAGATGTTTGAGGGTGGAATCCAGCAATCTCTATTTGGAAAAGCCTTGTAGAAGACTGCTATTAAATTTGAGAAACTATATTATGATGTTTTTATATGCTTCCTCTAGTTCATAAAGTGCCCTCCTTCCTTTGCCTTGGCAAACTCTGATTGTGCTTCTAGGCATCCATTTACTGTACAGTTTTCTCTACTGTAACGGCTTTGCTAACTACTGCTGGATTCTACCTTCACAGCTTTTCAGGCAAAGTTGATTTTTCTCACTGTTTGAATTCTCCCCACAACAAAACTTGCTGAGTATATACAAGTTTTAGGTGCTTTGACAGGTGTAGGAAATATCGTAGGAGGCTAAGAGAAGGCTGAAAACAGAAGACCAATAAAGCAGGTGTGCTTTCGAGCCAGTAGATGCTGTAAGTCCTCAGTTCCCATTAGAAAGCGCTGTGAAGCAGCATACAGCAAGGGCTTTGGATTTATCAGATTGCCGGCAAACTGTGCTACTTAGTCAACTATTCTTATCAATTATGACTGAAAGCACCTCCCAAGGCCATTCATCCTTGAGCAGTTTGGCTTGTCATGTTGTAGTTAAAACAGGCCATTTCAGCAAGAGGGGTCCTTGGGCATTAACATCCGAATGGTGGCGTTTCACATTCGGCTTGTATTATTGAAATGGGAAGTCAAGACCACATGTCCAACGCAAAATTAGTATCTGATACAACTACAGTTCTTATTTTTCTTATGATATTTAATGCATACATTAAACTATGATTTTTGGTTGACAAAATAATACCTGTCTTTTCATTGATAACCCCTGAATGTAATGCATTAATAGCATCAGTACTAATCATTCAATAGGTGTTTATTAAATAAATGAAAAAATGGCTAACTAGGTCCAAATTCAGATCTACCTACCTATCTATCTATCTATCTATCTATCTATCTATCTATCTATCTATCTATCCATCGTACTTCTAGTCATATAGGAAAGTTGACATTTTTACTTCTTAGACGTTCTAACTTTTCCTGTATTTGTGTTTATACTTCCTATTTTAGACATGGTTCTGAATACTCCTCTTTTTGCCAAAGCTATATTTACTTGCCTGAGAGTACAGCACAAACTGATGTTAATCAACTTTAGATGGAATATCTAAAATGAGAGCAACGTATTCGCTCTAATTGGATAATAAAGTAACCTTTACAGGTTTAGACATGTAGCTTCAGGTGTAAGAGAAAAAAATGAATATAGTAGTTTTATGCCAAGAACATCTCTCTCATGTACATGTATTGAGTTATAATAAAATGGAATATAAAATAGCAAAAGATACCTGATTTTTATGGAAATATTTATATTTATATAACATATATGATAAAAATTTCTTTGACATCAAGTTGCTAATATAACCTGATACTTTAGTTCAGTGAATTGTAAATTGTGTTAACTATGCCGTTTCACTTTGAAACAGTCATGCTCAGAGGAGTATACCCAGGCTGGAGAATAGGGAAGAGAAGACTGTACCCTTATAGACATAGCATCAGTATATCCAAGGTAAAATGAACATTCCAGCTAGACTTCTCATAAGAGATTCCTGGAAGATATTATTTATTTCACAATTTTTTGTGTGTATATTAAATGTACATGGTAATTAATTAATTCTTCTGTAATTTACCAAGAAAGTGCTTTAAACCCTTTCACTCTATCTTACTGCTTAAACCCCAACAAAAGTTGCTATGTCTAGTGAAATTATTTCTCATTTTATTATTTTTGAACAGTAAATCCTTGAAAACCTCTTCTTGGACTTTCTATTTAAAACGTTATTTTTTTTTCATCTTTGACATTAATTCCTTGTTAATGTTGCTTGGCACCTCTATTTTTTTCTTTTTAAGTATGACTAAATCTACATTATTCAAAATGAACAACAGAATATTGTCTTTCTCAGATAATTTACCTTTATGTTAGTTGACAACAATAAGAATCATTGGTAATAGATTCTGATTCCTCAGACTTTGAAAGTGGTTGTTGTAAGAACAATATATTGGAAAGATTTTTTTTCTTCCAAATTTCTTTTAAGCTGTAATTATTGATGATTACGATGATGATGACGATGATGGTGATGATGATTGTAAGGTGGTATTAGGGACTATAAAAGGAGTTTGAGCATGTTAAACAAGAGTTTTCCCTATACCTATGTTTTTAATACACGTCTTACATTTAACTTAGGTGGGAATCTCACTATCTTGACCAAGCTGGTCTGGTCTTTTTTTTTTTGGATTTTCAAGACAGGGTTTCTCTGTGGTTTTGGAGCCTGTCCTGGCACTAGCTCTGTAGATCAGGCTGGTCTCGAACTCACAGAGATCCACCTGCCTCTGCCTCCCGAGTGCTGGGATCAAAGGCGTGCGCCACCATTGCCCAGCATCAGACACTTGATTTTTAACATACTGTTATGTATAACCTGGAAACCATAAGAAATGATCAATCTTGGTCTGGACTCCTTGCCTTATAGTAGTGAATTTTAGGCTTCAACATGTTGCAGCCTATTTAGAAGATTTTTTCCTATACTATAGAGAACATCTGGGCTACAGCCAGATATAATTCTATTTACATAAACCAATAGGGTTCTTAGAGTTGCCCATACCTCTTCACACCATACCCAGACTTCCTATGTCCCCCTCCA
>NW_026068263.1:710180-752548 GCF_014885135.2 Alexandromys fortis | reverse complement strand
GCCCTTTTTTCATATTAATTATATATAGATATGCATGATATATATGTATTATGTTATATATACATATTTTGTTATATATGTACATTATTACATATTCCTAAGTATATAAATGCTATGAATACTATCATTAACTTTGAAATTAGCAAAGCAGTGGATTTCCAAGAGAATTTTTACACATTCTTAATTTTGCTTTATCTGCCACTTTCTTTAGCCACTATATCCATGGTAAGATGAAACTTCTAAAAATACTATGACCTTTAGCTAAATGACATCAAGAAATCAGTCTCAAATCAACCACCAAACTTCTTCCCTACTGCCTAGATTCCATAGTTCTAGGATTTCTCTGATTTCTGATTGCATTAGGTATGTAAGTGGTAGACAGACATACATACATATGCATATACTAAAATTTACATTTATTTATAGTGTGTGTGTGTGTACATGAACATACCATGGTAAGCATGTGCTGGTCATAACCTTCAGGAGTTGGTTCTTTCCATTTACCATGTGGGATTTAGGGACTGAACTCAGGTTATTAGACTCAGTAGCAGATACCTGTATTCACTGATCCACCTCACTGCCCTTATTTATTTTATTCTTTTGAGAAAGAGGTTCATTATGTAGCCCAAACTGGCTTTGACCTCTTGATCCTTCTGCCCCCTCCTCCTATGTGCTGAGGTTACAGGCAAGTAGTGCCATGCCAAGCTACTGTAGTGGGAGCAGTGGGCTGCGTTCCTGCCACCCGGCTCCCAGGCGCCGGGCTAGCTTATACCCCCAAATAACAACACACAAACTGTATTCATATAAACACTGCCTGGCCCATTATATCTAGCCTCTTTTTGGCTAACTCTCATATCTTGCTTAACCCATATTAGTAACCCTGTGTAGCACCACGAGGTGGTGTCTTACTGGGAAAGATTCAGCATGTCTGACCTGGTGGCAGGATCCATGGCGTCTGACCCAGAGAGGAGAGGCATGGCGATTGCCTCACTTCCTCCCAGCATTTTGTTCTGTCTACTTCACCTATCTAAATCCTGCCCTATCAAAAAGCCAAGGCTCTTTATTAACCAATGAGAGTAACACATAGACAGATCATCATTTCCTCCATCAAGCTACTTTTTTATAGCTCAGTGTATTGTGTTGAGTTATTATCAACAGAAAATTGACTAATACAATACCTAAATTGTACCAATTTCAAGAGTGACTAAAGACTCAATTGGAGGCACACTGATTACATTGTTCTACTCCTATCATGAAGGTGACTGAGATTTATATTCACCAAAATAGACTCGTGTTCTCTGTGAATTTATTTTACACATATGCTGATTCCACAGTCTACATATTGCAATGTTTCACAATTGTTATAGCATTCATGCAGAATTGTTCCTCATCAGTTACTTCTGAATGAGATGTGATAGGACAAATTGATGTTATGAACATGTTCCCATTGTAACACAGAATTTTACATTAAACTTTTTGCACATTGAAAGTCAGAAAAGAGGAGTACAGATGAGTTTCCTCCTGAGAAGTGAAAGTTTGCGACTCCACAAAGGGGACTGATGTTTTCTGTGTCCCTTTTCAATTAGTATTAACAAGTCTTCAGAGATTGAGTCTACATGAACCCATTTGGTTAATTATAAGCTCTGTGCATTGAACTCTCGAGCCTATGTAATTGTAAATAAAAAGCCAGTGTCCCTCCAGATGTTTGGTTTTTAGTCCTAGTCTACTTGGATCTGTCTTATCTTTCTCTCCCAGAGACAATATTTTTTTCATGACTGCATGCTCACATCTATCTTCTTCACAGTTCTGATGACAGAATCTTACTCTCCACCACTTACCAGCCATGGAAGAAATGATGGATCGCCACGCCTTCGTCATGCCTGAGCACAGAGATGACACGGTCTGGTGAGAACCTTGGGAGAAACTGGATGGAACAGAGATTAGGGGACATTGTTGCTTCATCATCAAAGCAAAAAGTTTGCAACTTGATGGTACATGCTTGTAGTCTCAGCACTTTGGAGGCTGGAGAATTGGAAATTTGAGGAAAGCTTGGGATATGTAGTAAGAACCTATTTCAAAAAAACTAAACCAGGGACTGTGAGATGGCTCCATTCGTCAGAACTTGTTATCAAGTCTGATAATCTGAATTCAATTTCAAGAACCCACATATATTCAGAAGTGGAGAATTGACTTAACAGTGTTGCCTTCTGTGTTGCCTTCCAGTAATTAATAATAAATAAATAAATAAATAAATAAATAAATAAATAAATACCAAAAGCAAACCAAGGCAAACCAAACCAAATCTAAACTAAAATAATTACAGGTAGCTAGAATAGCCAGATGAAAGGATGTTCCATATGCAAACTTCTAACTCAGAGGACAATGATATTTTTACAATACAATTCTTCATATTCACAAGTTCAATTTAATAATTTGATATATATATATTAATGTGTAAAAGAACAGATCAAGGTTTATTAGCCTATCAGTCTCCCTAAACACCATTTTTGTGTGTGTTGGGAAATTTCAAGCTCCTTTCTTATACTTCATTATAGTCTATAATAAATTGTTGCAGATGACTGGCTGCCTTAACTGTATGTATGTCTTAACTTATTGCTCATGTCTAACTGTATCTTAATGCCAATTATTTCAACAACTATTTTTACTTTCCTCCCTTCCACTGCCAGGGCCCACACAATAAATCAAGCCACATAACTGTCACCCACATTCAGAGGGCCTAGTTCGGTCCCATACAGGTTCCCCAGCTGTCAGTTTATAGTTCATGACTCCCAATAGCTAGGGTCAGTTGTCTCTGTGGTTTTCCCCATCATGTTCTTGACCACCCTTGTACATCTGATCCTCCCTGTCTTCAACTGAACTCCAGGAGCTCAGCCCAGTGCTTGGCAATGGGTCACTGCTCTGGCTTCCATCACTTACTGGATGAAGGTTTTATGATGACAGTTAGAATAATCACTAATCTGATTAAAGGGGAAGGTCCTTTTAGACACCCTCTCCACTATTGCTGGGAGTCTTAGCTGTTGTCATCCTTGTGGATTACTGAGAATTTCTCTAACATCATGTTTCTCCCTAAACCCATAATAGCTCCATCAAGATATCTCTCTCATTGCTCTCCTTTTCCACTCCTTCCCCAACTCAATCTTCTCGATTCCTCATGTTCCCATTCCCCAACCCATCCCTTTTTATCCCACTCTAATTTATCCAGGAGATCTTAACTATTTTTCTTCTTGGGGCCCTCCATGAGTGTCCCTCTTAGAATTCTCATTTTTACCTAGATTTTCTGGGATTGTATATTGTAGCTTGTTTATCCTTTTCTTTACATCTCATAACCACTTATGAGTGAATACATATTATATTTGTCTTTCTGTGCCTGGGTTACCTCACTCAAGATGTTTTTTTCTAATTCTGTCCATTTGCCTGCAAATTTCAAGATGTCATTGTTTTTTCAGCCGAGTAATACTCCATTGTGTAAATGTGTCACATTTTCTTTATCCATTCTTATGTTGATGGGCTTCTAGGTTGTTTCCAGGTTATGACTATTACAGATAATGCTGCTATGAACATAGTTGAGCACATATTCCTGTGATATATGAGCATATTTTGTATATACACCCAAGAGTGGTATTGCTGGTTCTTGAGGTGTATTGATACCCAATTTTCTGAGAAACCTCCATACTGATTTCCAAATGGGCTGTACAAATTTGCACTCCCACCAGCAATGGGGGAGTCATCCCCTTACTCTACATCCTCTCCAGCATAAGTTGTCATCAGTGTTTTTCATCTTAGTCATTCTGACAGGTATAAGATGGTATCTTAGAATCATTTTGATTTGCATTTCCCTGATGGCTAATGATTTTGAGCAATTCCATAAATGTCTTTTGGCCATTTAAGTTTTTCTTCTGTCAAGAATTCTGTTTAGATCTGTACTCCATTTTTTAATTGGATTATTTGGTAGTTTGGTGTCTATTTCTTTAGTTCTTTATATATGTTGGAGATCAGCTTTCTGTCAGTTGTGGGGTTGGTGAGGATCTTTTCCCATTCCATAGGCTGCCGTTTTATCCTGTTGAATTTATCCTTTGCCCTGTTGAAGTTTCTCAGTTTCTGGAGGTCCTATTTTTTGATTGTTGCTTTCAGAGTCTGTGCTACTGGTGTTATATTTAGAAAGAGGTCTCTTGTGCCCATTTTAAAAGGGTTCATCCTACTTTCTCTTCTATGAGGTTCATTGTGGTTGGTTTTATGTTGAGGTCTTTGATTCATTTGGACTTAAGTTTTGTGCATGGGGATAGATATGGATCTATTTGCATTTTTCTACATGTTGAGAACCATTATGGCAGCACCATTTGTTAAAGATGATTTCGTTTTTTTCCATTGTACACTTTTGATTTTTTCATAAAAATGAGGTGTTCATAGGTGTGTGAATTAGTATTAGGGTCTTTAATTCAATCCCATTGATCATGTGTCTGTTTTTATGCCAATACCAAGCTTTTTTCTATTACTGTAGCTATAGTATAGCTTGATATCAGGAATGGTGATGCCTCTGTAAGTTCCTTTATAGTACAGAATCGTTTTCACTATCCTGGTTTTTTTTTCCCATATGCAGTTGACTATTGTTCTTTTGAGTCTATGAAGAATTTTGTTGGGATTTTGATGGGGATTGCATTGATCTGTGTATTGCTTTTGGTAATATTGCTATTTTTACTATGTTATTCCTACCTATCCAAGAGCATGGGAGATCTTGTCATTTTCTAATATCTTCTTCAACTTCTTTCTTCAAAGATTTAAAATTTCTTGTCATATAGGTCTTTCATTTGTTTGGTTAGACATACTCCAAGATATTTTATGTTATTTGTGGCTATTGTAAAGGATGACATTCATCTCATTTCTTTCTCAGCCCATTTATCATTTGTATACATGAAGGCTACTGATTCTTTTTGAATTAGTCTTATATTCTGCCACATTACTGTAGGTATTTACCAGCTGTAGGAGTCCATGGTAGAAATTTTGTGGTCATGTATGTATATTATCATAACATATACAAATAGTGAAAGTTTGATTTCTTTTCTTCAAATTCATATCCCCTTGATTTGCTTTCTTGTCTTATTGCTCTAGCTAGAACTCCTAGTACTTTATTGAATAGATATAAAGAGTGTGCAGGAGGGCCTGCTTGTTTGTCCCAGCTGCCCAGCTAGCTTAGCCCTGAAATAACCACAGAGAAACTGTATTAATTAAAACACTGCTTGGCCCATTAGTTCTAACTTCTTATTGGCTAACTCGTACATTAATTTAACCCATTTCTATTAATCTGTATATTGACATGTGGCAGTGGCTTACCAGGAAAGATTTGGCATGTCTGTCTCTGGTGTCTCCATGGTCTCTCTCTCTCTCTCTCTCTCTCTCTCTCTCTCTCTCTCTCTCCTGCCTCTCTTCCTCTCAGCATTCAGATCTGTCTTCCCTACCTACCTAAGTTCTAGGCCAAGGCAGTTTCTTTATTCATTAACCAATGAAAACAACACACAAACAGAAGAACCTCCTACACCAGTGGAGAGCCTTGTCTTGTTCCTGATTTTAGTGGTATTGCTTTGAGTTTCTATTCATTTAGTTTGATATTGGCTATTGGCTTGCTGTATATTGCCTTTATTATGTTTAGGAATGCTCCTTGTATCCCTGATATTTCCAAGACATTTATCATGAAAGGGTATTGGATTTTTTTGAAAGGCTTTTTCAGCATCTAATGAGATAACAATGTGTTTTTTTTTCTTTCAGTTTGTTTATATGGTGGGTTGCATTGATAGATTTTCTTACGTTGAGTCATTCCTGTATCTCTGGGATGAAGCCTACTTGATAATGGTGGATGATTTTCCTGATGTGTTCTTGGATTCAGTTTGCTAGTATTTTATTTTTGGGTCAATGTTCATGAGGGAGATTGGTCTGTAATTCTCTTTCTTAGTTGCATCTTTGGTGGGTGGTTTTGTTATCAGAATAACTCTTGCCTCATAAAAAAAGTTTGACAATGTTCCTTCTGTTTCTAAGGTGTGGACAAATTTGAGGAGTATTTGTATTAATTCTTCTTTGAAATTCTGGTAGAATTCTGCACTGAAACCATCTGATCCTGGGCTTTATTTATTTATTTATTTTTTGTTGGAAGACTTTTAATGACAGTTTTTATTTTCTTAGAGGCTATAGGTCTATTTAAATTGTTTATCTATTCTTGAATTAATTTTGGTATGTGGTACCTATCCAGAAAATTGTGCATCTCCTTTAAAATTTCCAATTTTGTGGAGTACAGGTTTTAATGTATGACCTGATGATTCTCCGTATTTCCTCCATGTCTGTTGTTATGGCCCCCTTTTCATTTCTGATTTTGCTAATTTGCATATTCTCTCACTGCCATTTGGTTACTTTGGATAAGGGTTTGTCTATCTTGTTCATTTTCTCAAAAAACCAATTCTTTGGCTTTGATATTTTTCCCTCCCTCCCTCTCACCCTCCCTCCCTCCCTCCCTTCCTCCCTCCCTCCTTTCTTTCTTTTTTTCTTTCTTTCTTATTGATTTTAACCCTCAATTTGATTATATCCTGGCATCTACTCTTTCTGGATGAGTTTGCTTTTTTTTGTTGTTGTTCTAGAGCTTTCAGGTGTGCTGTTAAGTTGCTAGTGTGAGATTCCCCCAGGTTCTTTATATAATCACTTAGTGGTATGAACTTTCCTTTTAGGACTTTCAAAGTGCCCCATAAGTTTGGGTATGTTGTGCCTTCATTTTCATTGAATTCTAGGAAGCCTTTAATTTCTCCCTTGACCCAGGGAGCATTGTTCAATTTTCACATATTTATTGGCTTTCTGTAATTAGTCTTGTTGTTGAATTCTAGCTTCAATCCATGGTGGTCTGATTAGATACTGGGGTTATTTCATTTTTTGTGTGTCTGTTGAGGTTTTCTTTGTTACTGAGTATGTGATAAATTTTTGAGACAGTTCTAAGAGGTGCTGAGAAGAAGGCATTTTTTTTGTGTGTGTTTGGGTGGAATATTCTATAGATGTCTGTTAAACCCATTTGAGTCATAACTTCTGTTAATTCCCTTATTTATCTGTTAAGCTTCTGTCTGGTAGTCCTGTTCAATGGCGTGAGTGGGGTGTTGAAGTTTCCTACTATTAATGTGTGGGGTTTGATGTGTGATTTGAGCTTTAGTAATGTTTCTTTTAATAAATGTGGGTGTCCTTGTATTTGGGGCATAGATGTTCAGGATTGAGATTTCATCTTGATGGATTTTTCCTGTGATGAATACGAAATATCCTTCTTTATCGCTTTTGATTAATTTTAGTTCAAAATCTATTTTGCTAGATATTAGGATAGCTTCACTAGCTTGTTTCTTAGGTCTATTTGATTGGAGAATCTTTTCTTAACCCTTTGCTCCAAAATAATGTCTGTCTTTGAAGTTGAGGTGTGTTTCTTGTAGGCAGTAGAAGGTAGATCCTGTTTTCATATCCATTCTGTTTGTCTGTGTCTTTTTACAGGTGAAGTAAGACAATTGATATTAAGAGATATTAATGACCAGTGATTGTTAGTACCTGCTATTTTTGGTTTTGTTGTTGTTGTTGGTATTGTGTGAGTGTTTTCCTTCTTTGGGTTTTGCTGGTGTGGGATTATCTATTGCATGTACTTTTGTGGGTATGGTTAGTTTCCTTGAATTGGAGTTTTTCTTCTAGTACTTTGTGTAGGGCTGGATTTGTGGATAAATTCTTTAAATCTGGGTTTGTCATGGAACATATTGTTTTCTCCATCTATGATGTTTGAAAACTTTGCTGGGTATAGTAGTCTGAGCTGGTATACATGGTCTAAGCAACATGGCTAGGGTTAATTAAAATTGTGGCTTTGGCAGCTGGCTCCACTCCATTCCTTAGCTTTTTGAGAGTCTAGCTTTATAGTGGAGGTACTGTCAGGAGCCACATTTATTGTAAAACTTCTGTAAAGTTTCTAGGTCCATGCCACCACCAAGAAACCTGATGCTAGCTGCTCATAAACACCATTTAAGTTCTTGGTGGCAGAGTATCTTAAAAGAGCCATGAGGTTTTTGTTGCTAACACCGAGTCAGGAAGCCTACCTAAAGGAGCTGCACCTCTGCTTACTGCCAGTAAACAGAGCCTACTTGGGAAAAGATGGTTACCAAGAAGCTGCACTTGACTCTGTTCTTGTCTGGCTAGAATTCTTTTTTAAAAGCTTTCTCAGGCTTTATGTGGATATTATTGCCAAACATTTGAGTGCCATTTGTATATGGAAGTTTCTGCCCTGCCTGATCCCACAGCTATTTAGTCACAAAGAAACACATGGATAAATAAGACCAATTTTCTGTTCCCTAATGATATCACTCACCAAGGCATAGGTACAAAATCTGTCTTTAAGAAGTCATTTTCTCAAGTGACTATATTACTTTTCTTCTCTGGCTATATGGGATTTCCTAGTATTTTTCCCTTAAAAAATTTTCCATATAATATATTCTGATCATGGTTTTCCTTCACCCAATTCCTCATAGATTTCTCCAACTCCCTCCCCACCTATTCAATGTCATATCATTACTTTCTTTCTCTCTTTAAGAAACAAACAGGTAAATAAAACTAGACCAGAATTTAAAAATCCACAACACAAACACACACACACACACACACACTCCATAAAACACAAATTGGAAACCATAATTTATAAGCAAAAGAGGAAAAAGATGGAAAATGTCATTGTGGGTTTTTGATCCTACTGTACATACTGGCTTTGTGGGAGCCTAGGCAGTTTGGATGCTCACCTTACTAGACCTGGTTGGAGGTGGGTGGTCCATGGACTTCCCACAGGGCAGGGAACCCTGATTGCTCTTTGGGCTGATGAGGGAGGGGAACTTGACTGGGGGAGGGGGAGGGAAATTGGAGGCGGTGGCGGGGAGGAGGCAGAAATCTTTAATAAATAAATAGATAAATGAATAAGTAAATAAATAAAGAGATGGAAAATGCCCAAAGTAATATGACACAAAAGTCTCCAATATTATGATTGATTTTGTTTTGTGTTGGCCGTCTACTGCTGAGCATGGGCTATAGCCTTAAGTGTGGTCAATATACCAAGTGAGACTACACTGCAGAAAACTAATATTTTTGAAATATTAAATGACTTTTATTTATGCATTTATTGAGATATCTCTTCTGAATTTTTATTAAATTTTTAATATAATGCTCCCATTAATTTTGAGAATTTCATACATGCATGTAATATATTTTGATCATATCCATTTGTGTTAGTTTGAATGAAAATGACCACCATTAGGCTCATAGAGAGTGGCACTATTGGGAAGTGTGGCCTTGTTGGAGTATGTGTGTCACCAGGGGTGGGCTTTGAGGCTTTGAAGCTCAACCTAGGCCCAGTGGTTCACTCTTTGTTCCTGCTGCCTGAGAATCTAGATGTAGAACTCTTAGCTACTTTTCCAACACCATGTTTGCCTGCATGCCAGCATGCTTCCCACCATGATGACACTGGAATAAACCATTGAACTGTAAGCCAGCCCCCTGTTAAATGTTTTCTGTTATTAAGAGTTGCCACGGTCATAGTGTCTCTTCACAGCAATAGAAACTCTAAGTTAACCTCTGTTGCTGCTTCTTCTAATTACTCTTAGATCTAATACTACCTCTCTACAATCCTACCTTAACTTGATATCCTTGTTTTATATTTTTTTCTTGCTAATAACTCAACATGTCCAATATATGGGTATTGGGTCATTTACTAGAGTATGATTAAACAACCAGGGGCTATACTTGTCTTATTTAGTGTTTCTATTACTGGAGAAAAGACAATAGCCGAAAGAATCTTGGGGAGGGAAGTGTTTATTCTACTTTATAGCTTATAGGCCATCACTGAGGAAAGTCAGGGAAGGAGCTTGGACCTGGGAACCGAAGCAAGATGCTACGGAGGGATGTTGCTTACTGCTTTATTTCTCACGGTTTACTCACACTACTTCCTTATGAAACACAGGACCACCGTCCCAGGGGTAACACTACCCCCACTGTGGACTGGGCTCTCCCATATCAATCATTAATCAAGAAAATCCCATAGACTTGCCAGGTATTTTCTCAATTGATGTTCCCTGCTCCCAAATGACTCGAACTCATGCTAAGTTGACATAAAATCCAGTTAATAGGATACCCTTGAAGAAGCCTTGTCCAGTCTCAATATGAGGTCTTTCTCTGGTCTTATTAAATCCTGTTCTGTCTTGTTTGGCTATCATCTTTTAGAGGCCTGATCTTTTCTTGAAAGGAAACATACAGAGAGTGAACCTGGGAGAGAGGGAAGGTGTGGTAGAGCTTGGCAGAATGGAGGGAATGAAAACTGTGGCTGGGATGTATTGCATGAGAGGAGAGCCTGTTTTCAATAAAAAGAGAGAAAACTGACTTTCTCTCTTCCAGAAGCAAGCAACTATCAATAACTTCTCAGCTTGGATTGGGGAGGAGGTCTGTGAGTCCATGTTTCTTCTATGCTGGAATTTCAACTTTCTTGATTTTATACAGACAGCCGCAGTTGCTATGAGTTCATGAGTGCAGTGGTTCTGCCATGTTCACAAGACACTTTTATTTGGTCCTCACCCATCCTTGGCTATCACAATCTTTTTGCTCCCTCTTCTGTAATGGTCCCTGACCCTTGGGGAAGTGATGCGATGCAGATGTCTCATTTGTGGCTGAGAACGCTGTAGAAACTTATTCTCTGCACTTCGATCATTTGTGAATTTTTGTCTTAACCACCATCCTCTGCACAAAAAGTTCTTTGATGAAAGTTTGAGAGCTTCACTAATCTATGGACATTGAGATACAAATTTAGAGGATAATTTGATACCATGTCCATTTTACAAAATACTGCTAATAGGTTCACTTCTAGGGTCTGTGAGCTCTGCAACAATGTGGTTGTGGCCAGATTTCTAGTACAAGACATATGTTTTTTCCCCCTGTGGAGCAGATCTTAAATTCAAGCAGAAACTCACTGAATTACTTCCACGACATTTGCCCCACAGCATTATTGTAGCTTACAGGATTCACAGCTGAGTAAGACTGTTGATGACATTCCCCTCCCACAGCAGCCTGCATAACTCCATCCTGGATTATACAAGATAGCCAGCAGGCAGCAATCTTCTTGACCAGTGCCACCCTGATTTCCCCATGTCTTGAGACCAAATTGCACGGTATCTTCAGCAACAAGATGACCACGCATTTAGTGAATGCTTTTTTTATAATTAAGGATTAGAGTCAAGACACAAAAATGATAAAAATCTATGGAGATAACTGATATATAAAATGTTTTCTGATTATGAACTTTTGACTTTAATTTAGAATCTACATAATATAGTTAAACAATTATACCGTTTATTATTCTATGTTCAGGAAATTCTTTTTAAAACTAATTCATGTTTACTTATAGATGTGGTGCTGAAGTAGATGATGCACGTGGAAACACCTACAGAAAAAAAATATAAACATTATCTCAGTGCTGATAGTTATCACTTTTATTTTCACATTTGTATTGATATCAGACACATTATATGAGTTAAGAGAGTAAACTTATTTCATAAAGCTTGAATTGGTGCAAATCTGAACAAAGGTAGATGAATAGAATTTGTTATATGGAAAAAAACTCTGGCATCTAACTTTCTTTGTGACATCCAGGCTCATTCCTATTATATTCCAGTCTTGGACTATCAATGAATAATGTGTCAATGTTGTATTTAAAGTTCCCATATCCTAAAATGTGCATGTGTATATAATTGCTTCAATATTAAAACTATAAACACACCATATTCAATAAAGAACATGGACTGAGTCAGGACCCATTTTAGTTCTTAAAGAACATATTTTGTTAAAGAATATCATATGCTTTGCAAATACTACTTTTATTTCACAGTTAGAGAATGAAGTCTTATGGGCAATGTGGCTTTTTCTATCTTATTGGTCCTTCTTAACTTCAATGCAACTTCATGAAACTTTCATCTTTCATACCTTGATGAATTTGACATTATTTTGATAATGTCTAACTAAAACTTTAATTTTGCCTTAAAATCAGTTTTTTAAAAAATTTAAAACTGTTTGGCAGTATCATACATTTGCTCAATGAGTTTTATTTTACTCCCTCTCATCTTCTTATTCTCTCTTCTCTCCCACTAGATATTGTCTTCTCAGTTCCATCTGGGAAATTCTTGCACACATGTGCATAAAACAGGGTTGCCTCTTCCTTTTTTTTTTGTTTTGAGACAGGCTGTCACTATTGCCTTGGATGTCCTAAAACTCACTATGTAGACCAGCTGACCTCAAACTCATACAGATCTACATGCCTCTGCCTCCCAGTTGCTTGAATTAAAGTCCTGTAACCCTAAACAACTTTAATTACTTTCAACATAAATAATATGACTTTCATCAGGAAAGGATATTTCTTATTACATATCTTATCTTAAAAGAATATTTCCCATGGTTATAGTTTTGTAGGTAATGATTTTGCTATTCAAACATACTTCATTTGGGTTTCTCTAATATACATACATACATATATATATGTATATATACAAATTACAAAATGATCAGTGATGAAATTATTCTAATATTAAATATATAGAAACTGAGAAATACTGAGAGCTGTTTATGACCCTGAAATTGTGTGGAATTTATCAGTATACTATTTCCATTGAAAATTAGAGGCATTGTGGAATGCTGGTTTTATTATTCATTTTCTCCAATTCTCTCATTTGTTTTCAAAAGGTGTCTAAGTAATATTGAAGAGAAAAACTTAACATATATCTCAGAATTCCATCTCATGGGACTCTCAGATGATCCGCAGCTGCAGCTTAGTCTCTTCGGACTGTTCCTGTTCATGTATTTGGTCACAATGCTCGGAAACCTCCTCATCATCCTGACAGTCAGCTCTGATTCACACCTCCACAGTCCGATGTATTTCTTCCTCTCCAACTTATCCTTGGCTGACATCAGTTTCACCTCTACCACACTACCAAAGATGATAGTGGACATCCAGACTCACAGCAGAGCCATCTCCTATTCAGGATGCCTGACTCAGATGTCCTTTTTTATGCTTTTTGGATGTTTGGATAGTCTTCTTCTAACTGTGATGGCTTACGATAGGTTTGTGGCTATCTGCCACCCTTTGCATTACCAGCTCATCATGGACCCTTGTCGTTGTGGCTTGTTGGTTTTTGGGTCTGTTCTCATCAGCCTTTTGGTCTCTCAACTACATAATTCAATAGTATTACAACTTACCTACTTCAAGAGTGTGGACATTTCTCATTTCTTCTGTGATCCTTCTCAGATTCTCAGCCTTGCATGTTCTGATACTTTTACCAATAACATAGTCATGTATTTTGTTGGTGCCATCTCTGGTTTTCTTCCTATCTCTGGGATTTTCTTCTCTTACTATAGAATTTTTTCCTCTGTTCTTAAAATGCCATCTTCTAGTGGGAAGTATAAAGCCTTCTCTACCTGTGGTTCTCATCTGTCAGTTGTTTGCTTATTTTATGGGACTGGCCTTGGGGTATACCTCAGTTCAGCTGTCTCATCGTCTCCCAGGAAGGGTGCAGTGGCATCAGTACTATACACTGTGGTGACCCCCATGCTCAACCCTTTTATCTACAGCTTAAGAAACAGGGACATCAAGAGGGCCATGTGGCAACTCCTCAGAAAAACAGTCTAATCTCAGGGCCTGTAGCATTCATTCTGGATCCTTTGTAAATCTGATTCACAAAATTTCTAATTCTTACAATACCCATGGAATCTTCATCTGTTTCATATTGCTTTAATAACCACATAATTGAAATCAGCTCTCTTTCATATATATTCAGAAAGGAGGAAGTCAGTAAATTTTTTCATCCTTTCATACTATACGAAAATGTTCTAACAAGCTCCTGTCATACTTAGTGGTTAGAGGTATTGAGCACTAGGAAATATATGCTTATTAAAAGCTGGGTGAAATATGTGTAATATACATTTTTTCTTATTAGAAACAAGAATGGTACTTTCTCCCCTTCTCTATGTGTCTCTTCAGAAATACTCTACACGTGTTTGTTTTTCTTTCTTTTGTGTGTGATCCCTGGAATGTTGACTGTGTTACAGTGAATGACTTGACTTCCAGACATATATAGGCAGTGCTATTGGTCTCAGGGTATTAAAAAAGAGAACAAAACATTGGGATAGAGTGGGGGTTGATCTAGGAGGAGTTGAATGGGACATACGGGGTTCATGTGATTAAAATATACTATATGCAGTTATGAAATTCTTAAAGAACAAAAAAAGAAACATTATATATTAAAGATTTGACTTTATTCAATAGATTCATACATATTATCTGTAAAGATGTAGGTCTTTGGCAGTCAAGCCTGTATTTATAAAATTGCCCTAAGCATTTATAACAATTACTGATGCCTATGGGGATCTTGTGAAGACCTGATTCATAGCACCTACACTGTGGCTTTCTGTAACTCCAGTTCTAACAGATCCTGTGTAGTCTTCTGGCCTTTGTAGGCACTATATGCATTTGGAGCACATATGTACATGGAGGCAACATATATGCATAAAATAAAGATAAATAACCAAAGACCTTTAAAAGTACCAGTGCCTGTGTTTTCTATTTAGAGCTGTTGATTTACTGAAGGTGTGGCAGAACACAAATGGGAGGGTGTGGGGCTGAACACAGACTTTAAAGACACCTACGGTTTCTTCTGAAAGACATGCTGATGTATTTATAGTCACTTCCTTGCATGAAATGAAAATTTCGTTGCTGGTTTTAGGATTCTCCATGACACTAACACTAATTGTGAATGTTGATTTACCACTGTTAGATTTTACATATGGCTAGTTCTTTTTTTTTTTAATTGGGAAGTAATGCATTCTGGTTTTAAAATATGTTTGTCTTTCTCTACACTCCTTCTGGAATTCCCCTAATGTAAACATTTTTGCTTTCTTGTACCATATAAGCCCATTAATATATCTCTGTTTTTCTTCATTCTTTTTCATTTGCTTCACTGATTCAATGGTTTCCAAGAATTTGTGCTTAAGGTCATTGATTTGTCTTTCTGCTTAGTAGAATCTATCATAAGCACCATACTGACCATTTCAATTGGGTTATTGTGTTCCTCAACTTTAAGATTGTTGTATTCTAATAATTTATATGTGATTGTACCATTTTATTCATGTATCATTTTTTATAACTTTTGTCTCTGTAGCAGCCTCATTTATTAACTGCCTTTGTTTGAATCTGTTGTTGAATAAATCACATATCACAATTTTTAAAGGAAATTTGAAGAGTTGCTTTCCTATTATTTATTTATTTGTTTGGGCCATATTTCCTTGTTCCTTTGTATATCTTGCATGTTGTTGTTGAGGTTAAAAATGTGAATTCTCACAAGTTTTACATGTTGGCTTCATATAGGGGCAGGTTTTAAAATTTATCTTATCTAAGGATGTGTATATGTCCTTTTCTAATCAAGGAGGCTTCCCTCTCTTCTGAAGAGCCCATTGTCTTTTGTTTTACTCATTGTCTGTCCCAGGTACTGCATTCTCTCTGATGCTTTATAAAATGCCTTATAAGTTTTGTCTGTGGGCCTGGTACTGTCATTTTAAGTATATTGTCATTACTTTTAGTTCTTTAAGTCATACAACACATCAACTAGCTCTTTAGGGACACAATGAAAGGATAAAGACAATTTAGACAAGTATTTCGCCTTAATTATTTATTCCAAAGACAGAACCTAGGAGTTAGAAACTTTCTCCCTATTTTGTCGTCTGGTTTTGGGAATGGAAGCTTTACTGGTGGGCAAATGTAACAAACTTTTTTATTCACCGTGATACTGCTATTGGGTTTGTACTTCCCTGAAATGTTGATCTTTTTAAACCAGTTCATGGAGTTCTCACAAGGAAATTTGTATCTCTGAGGAGGACTGAAGTCTACAGCTTTCTGTCAATTTGCCGCTATTACTATGGGCAAAAGTTTGATTCATTAAACAGAGTTAATTAGCTTAAAACAGTCATACAAATTCCAAAGAAAACACATTGTGGAGGGAAATAAATTCGATAAGAAAATTAAGAACATATTGGGAACATCAGTTGAGCGTTGACATGGAATTTTTTTTTTTCACATTGTGACATTTTGCTGCTGGGAGAAAAACTAAGGTATTTTTAAAATTTCTGAGTAAAGGGACAGGACCTACAAGGAGAGATTTGTTGAAATATATGTGCTGTACACATGAAAGTCTTTAGGTAAACCTTAGTTGAGAACATGGTGGTTTTAGGGTTGTGTAATGTGGTAGTCAGGAAAGGCGTCCAATGATAATCCTGAGGCACTTACAGATCATGGGTACTCATGATCATGCAAAGTTCTTTAGGTGATACAAAAGTAAACTTCATCCCATGTCTTAAGTCTTTCCAAATGTTTATCTCCTCCTCCTAGAGGTGTCTAACCAGGAGGCGCATCTAACTTTGTTCCTGAGCCTAGAACCTCAGGTCTCACTGTTCACTGAACATGAAGGTGCAAGGGAGTCTCTTTCCTTCATTACCTTTTATTAGCAAAGAAGATTACTTCAGAAATGTTGTGGAGCTCATCATGTGCTGCATGTGCCATGGGAAGCACTGTTTCACAACCAACACGTTTATTGGACTAGGCATACTAAATTGTTCCAAAATGTAAAATTTCACCAAAGGAGCCAATAAAGTTTATTAAATTGGTTATAGAGGGTCTCAAATTCTCAAATGATTGTCAGAAAGATTCTTTTTTTTTAAGTTTTACTTTTTTTTTTCTAGACAGTTTCTCTGTTTAACAACTCTGGCTGTGCAGAGACTTGTTTTGTAGACCAGAGAGATCCACTTGCCTCTGCCTCTTGACTTTTGGGATTAAAGGCGTGTGTCACCATGTCTGGCACAATTCTTAAAAATTTTATTTAGGAGATTATAACATAATCGTAACATTTATCCCTTCCCTTTCCTCCCTTCAAACCTTCCCACAAATCCCTCCTTGATCATCTTCAATTTCATGGCCTCTTTTTTTTCATTAATTGTGATTGTATGCATACATGTATTTGTATATACTAAGTGTATGTGTGTTTGCCTGAATTTGTTTGTATACCACATATGTACAGTGACCATGGAGGCCAGAGAGCATCAGTTCCCCTGGAACTGGAGTTATAGAAAGTGGTGAGCCTCAGTGTGGGTGCTGGGAAGTGACATCAGATCATCAGGAAGAATAGTAGTAAGTAAGTGCATTTAACTGTTGAGCCATCTCTCTAGCCCCCAAACACCTTATTTTTCCATGTATAGTGACCAAGAATGTCTTCTACCGTATCCATTTGTGTGTACCAACTATCTTTGTATCAAGAAAAGCAACCAAAATTTTGATACTCAAGACAGACTGTGTCACAAGACTGTATGTATCTGTAATAATAGTAACATGTTACTATTTACATATACTGTAACTTATCCATGAGAAATAACCTAATAAGTAGCAAACACAATTTTTGAAAGTGCCCAAGAACTCTGAAAAGAACTTAAATCAAATATATTCTAGAGGAAGGTGATTCCTACTCCTCAGGAGAGATCAGAATCACAGAAGACATCGAAGAAATTTGATTATGGGTTGCCTGTGGTTTATTAAAGTGTCAGTGCAAGCTCTTATAGTAGAAGAGAAACCAGGGCACTTACACAACTGTAAGCCAGGAGCAATGCTCTGAGAAGCTGTTTGGGTGTCTGTAGAAAGAACCAACATCGTGGAAATCATATCCAGTTTCCAGTTTGTTTTCAGGAAGTTTGGTTGACATGGAGAATTGTGATGGAAAAACATGTTTTGAGACCTGGATAGTAATGTATTTAGACCCCACACTTCTCATAGAAGATTAAGTGGACAACAGTGAAGATCCTCTGAAGACACCTTATGTTCATGCCTCTCATTTACTGTGAATAGAACCTAGTGAGTCACTTCCAATCATGATTGGTTGAAGAAGTAAGGGAAAACTATTCCTGGAAATAGAATAAAACTAACTAGAAAACTGGAAAATAATGTTTTAGCCCTAGAGAAATTCCTAGGAATCCATAAGGATGACCCCCAACTAAGACCCTAAGCAATAGTGGAGAGGGTACCTGAAGTGGCCTTGCCCTGTAGTCAGATTGTTGGCTACCTTAAATGTTATCATAGAACCTATATCCAGCAGCTGATGGAAGCAGATGGAGAGAATGACAGTGGAGCACTAGACTGAGCTTCCAAAGTCCAGTTGAAGAGAGGGAGAAGTGAGAATATGAGCAAAGAGGTCAAGACCATGATGGGGATACCCACAGAAACAGCTTTCCTGAACTAATGAAAGCCTTCCAACTCTGACCTGACAATGAGGGACCCAGCATAGGACCAAACTAAGCCCTCCACCATCCCCCCACACCTCATTCCACTTCCATCCTCTCCTCAAGGAGGGTAAGGCTTCCCATGGGGAGTCAACAAAGTCTAGCACATTGCTTTGAGGTAGGACCAAGGCCCTCCCTACTATATCTAAGGTGAGCAAGGTATTCCTCCAAAGAGAATGGGTTCCAAAGATCTAGAACAAAGAGTAGGGATAAATCCTGGTCTCACTGCCAGTGGCCCTACAGTCTGCTCCAGCTATACAACTGTCCCCCACATTCAGTGGGCCTAGTTTGGTCATCTGCAGGTTTCCCCCACTATCATTCCAGAGTCAATGAGCTCCCATTAGCTCAGGTCAGCTGCTTCTGTGGGTATCACCATCATGGTCTTGACCTCTTTGCTCATATTATCATTCCTTCTCTTGGACTCTGGTTTCCAGTAGCTTGGCCCAGTGCTTTTCTCTAGATCTCTGTATCTGCTTCTATTAGTTGCTGACTGAAGGTTCTTTGATGACAATTAAGGTAGTCATAAGTCTGATTACAGGGGAAGGCCAGCTTAGGCGTCCTCTCCACTGTTGCTTAGACTATCAACTGGGGTCATCCTTCTGGATTCCTAGTGCCATGTTTCTCACTAGCCCTTTGGTGACTCCCTCACTTTTATTGTAAAACTGTTTAGAGGAGCTAGGAAATGGAAACAGCATATGTGCCTGTTGATGAATGGGAAAGAACATACAATGGGAAGTGGGAAATCTGGGGCAAACACAGGATGGATTGTTTATCACCATTCTGCTGTTTAAGAGAGCATGCATGGAACTGGAAGTACGAGAAACCAAACCAAACGACATTTATACATAGGAAGCGTCTGTGGCAACTGCTCACCCCCAAAAACTAACAGTGTGGACAGAAAGCCATCAAAGAGAACTCTTAAACATTGTGGTAAGGATGCTGAGGTGTAGTTCTCCACAGTTGATGGTTTCTGACTATGGTGCAGTTGGGAAGGGCTCAGTTTTCTTTAACCGGCTCACCATGCTCCAGTGAGGATATGAGCAACACAAACTGGACATTCTTCTTCGTCTTCCTCTTTATCATACTCCTGTTTCTCTTCCTCTTCCCTTTCTGGAGGGGGGAGCTCACAAGGAGGACTGGGGAGTGAGTGTGATTGGGGTGCGTGATGTGAAGTCCCCAAATAACTTATGAAAATATTATGCTGGAAAAAATTACTAGCATGAATAAGGGGAAAGAAAATGAAAAAGAAAAGAAAAACCGAGAAATGGAAATAGTATGTGGTGATTAGTATGATTTGCTTCTACTCTGATTTCCTGAGCAATGCAATGCATTGTCAGATGCCAAAACCCGAGCTGAATTGAAAAATAATAGCCTTCTGGGGCATAGTAGGGGGGGCAGATCTCTGTGAGTTTGAGGTCAGCTTGGTCTACATACAGACTTCCAGGTCAACAAGGCATACACAGTGAAATATTATCTTGAAAAGTAAACTGAAAAAACAGTGGTCTTAGTTTCACACAAATGTTCTATTAGCAAAAGTTGGAAGGTCTATGGGAAAGCCTTTCCTGAAATTTCCTAGCACACTTCCCTTTTCTCTTGATCGTTAATAGTAATAAATCCCCGAAGCAGGGGATAATGTGTACCGACTGGCTAATTAGGAGCTGTGCACGGAACCCCCAAGGTCACACAACTGAAGTAATTAGATAGTGCCTTCAGACTTGTAATTCGCCAGCTTCAGTCAATGTCTCTCATGTCTTCTGGACACCTTCTTTAACTTGAGCCTGTCTTGTTTTCCAGTCCTGAGCATTCAGCCTGTGAATTTGGTGAATACCATGCAGGAAGGAAGCAGTTGGTGATGCCCCTGCAGAGACCCATCCTAGTGCAGTAAGTGCACATTGAGATGCTGGAAGGGTAGAGGCGCTGTCAGGAACACTGTCTTTGTCATGAAGAAAGGTGGCTTTTGGGATCCAGGGGAGGATAACAGCGTGCAAACATTCTGCTCTGAGGACTGAGCTGACTTTGGGGACTGGTTGGGTTCCAGGAACTCTTAGAATCTGCTCTCCTCTCACACTGGTTCTCAGTCGTGCTGGCATCTCCCACACATTACTAGGCAAGGCGTCTTATTTGGGCAGGAAAATTAGCATATTTCTCCTTTGTGTATGCAGAATTTATGATCAGATAAAGGAGTGAATGCTATACAGAAAAACAGCAAAGGTAATCGTATAGAAAGGATGTTTTCATAGGACTGTATGGGGCTATTACAACATTCTAGAAAATAAAATATTTCAGAAATACTTCTTCAAAGTTCATCATTATTTAATTGTCTCAGGTATGTTGGTCAGTAATGCATTATGTGGTCAGGGCACTTTAGAGTTATATGCACATTTGTCAAAGTGGAAGTTCGGCAGAGTCAAAGTCAGGGACTGAAGCTGTTTGAAAACAATCTAGGAATTTAAATAGGCCCTAATTGTCATTGATTAATGAAAGAGAAAAATCAAAGAATTAAGCAACTCCATGAGTTAAATGGAACATAAAAATTCTCTGGGATTATGAACTTTCAGTGATATTTTGAATCTCAAAAGTGTGACCTTCAGCCTTACAGAAATTTTATAAATAGTCCATATCAAAATCTTTAGTCTTACAGACTATCATATCAAGACAATACATCATCTTAGTATAACATAGATATTTTAGGTAGTATCTTGATTTCTTTTAGTTAGAATTGTATTTTCTCAGGGTGGGAAGGATTTTTTAAATTATATTTTTACTATTTTGTATATTTTGTAATATATTGTGACCAGGGATGGTATATTTAATGATTTTGGTCTTGCAATCTCTTCCTAAGAATATCTCTAATGTAAATGAGTGTAGAAAGGGATGAGTAAGTAACACAAGCCAATGGGAAATAAGTTGTATTTGTGCCTTTGTGCTATATAAAAGGGAATAAAAGTAGGAGGGGACTTGTTGATAAAAAAGATGTCATCATGGGTGAGAAATGGATTGATGGGGTAATGGGATAATATAATCATAACATACTTTATACATGTATGAAATTGTCAACAAAATAAGTTTAAAAAGAATAGTGAGATTGTAGCAAATCGGAAACATTGCCAAAGATGTACAGTCACCTGATAATTTTGCAAGACAGAATCAGATGCTTTAGTCCAAGATACAGACACAGTGTTGATTGATGATAAGCTCCTGTCACTTTTGCTAACTATCTTTTCATTTCTAAAAGCTGTCCAAACAATATAGAACGACAAAACCTGACACGTGTCTCCGAATTCCATCTTATGAGATTCTCTGATGATCCAGGACTGCAACCCATCCTCTTTGGACTGTTCCTCTCCATGTACTTGGTCACGGTGCTTGGGAACCTGCTCATCATCCTGGCTGTCAGCTCTGACTCCCACCTCCACACCCCCATGTACTTCTTCCTCTGCAACCTGTCCTTGGCTGACATCTGTTTCATCTCTACCACAGTTCCAAAGATGATTGTGGACATCCAAACTCACAGCAAAGAGATCATCTATGTGGGTTGCCTTACACAGATGTCATTTTTGATCCTTTTTGGATGTATGGATGGCATGCTTCTGACTGTGATGGCCTATGATAGGTTTGTGGCCATCTGTCACCCTCTGCGATACTCACTCATCATGAATCCTCGCCTCTGTGGCCTTTTAGTTTTCCTGTCTTTTCTGGTTAGTCTTATGGATTCTCAGGCACACAACTTCATTGCCTTACAAATCATCCATTTCAAAGATGTAGCAATTTCCAATTTCTTCTGTGACCCTGCACAACTCCTTAATCTTGCCTGCTTTGACACATTCATTAATAACATAGTCCCGTATTTTGTTGGTGCCATCTCTGGTTCACTCCCTTTCTCTGGAATTTGCTTCTCTTACTACAAAATCATCTTCTCCATTCTGAGAATCCCGTCACCGGGTGGGAGGTGGAAAGCCTTCTCCACCTGTGGCTCTCACCTGGTAGCTGTTTGCTTATTTTATGGAACGGCCATTGGAGTATACCTTGGATCAGCTGTGTCACATTCTTCCGGCAATACTGCGGTGGCCTCCCTGATGTACACTGTGGTCACACCTATGCTAAATCCCTTCATCTACAGCCTGAGGAACAAGGACATGAAAAGAGCAGTGAGGAGACTCCACATCAGAACACTGTAGTTTCAGGGCCCGTGGCACCCATTTAGAGTGTGGGTTGGGAAGTGCAGCAGAGCAAAACCTCTAGACCATGCATCCTGATTCTGCAGCTACATTGATTTTAGATTTTGATGATTTAATCCCCATTTACATTTCATAATAGAATAGTAGTTGTCAAAGTTTGGAGCGAGAGGAAGGAAAGTTTAAAAGTATATACAATTTTTGGATTAGTGAAGACAAAAATGTATTGTAGATGGGTGATAGTGATGGTTACATAACAATGTGAATGAAACTATTACCAATGAGGTAGACATAACAGTACTTAAAATGCTTATTTTTCTATCTTACTAATGTTTTGCCATTACACACAATGACAAAAAACACCTAGGCATCAGAAAAACTGTGAAAGAAATGAATACTACACACGAGTTGCTCATGAGGTGAAAGGAGACCTAAATTTTCATAAATATTGATTTTCTATTTTTCTTCTTTCATTATGACTAGAAAATCACTAGAAATTGAGAAAACATGGATTAAACTGAGTAATTTCAAGGTTGATTTTACAAGGTCATACAGATGTCAACATAAGCCAGCTCCTAAGTATACTAGTTCCAACCCATGGACGCTGCTGTCTCTTCCTCCCATTGTTGTCTGAATTGGAACACTTCTAAGGCTGTACAACTCCTAAAGATGGAGCCTGAGCTCCTGGTAAGTAAAGAACATTGAGCATTCTTGGTCATGATTCAGCACAGAAGCACTTCAACTCATGGGTGTTGAAGGGATGGTATGTAGAGGAGGGACTTCCAGGAAAACATGTTTTATTATCAACAAAACAAATATGATCATTTGTATAGCTGGATGGAAAAATGTTGACTTGCAAAACTTCAGTTTAGGAAGAGCATAATTATGTTCTTTGCTGAGATGGAAATCCTGGAATTTTTTTTTATTGAAAAAAAAATCCTGCCTAGTCCCAGCCTCCCGTTTCCCTCCCCCTCCTCCCGCCCCTCTCCCCCTCCCCCGACTCCTCTCTCCCTCCCTCTCCAGTCCGAAGAGCAGTCAGGGTTCCCTGCCCTGTGGAAAGTCCAAGGTCCTATCCCCTCCAACCAGGTCTAGGAAGGTGAACATCCAAACTGGCTAGGCTCCCACAAAGCCAGAACATGAAGTAGGAACAAAACCCCATGCCATTGTCCTTGGCTTTTCATCAGCCCTCATTGTCCACCATGTTCAGAGAGTCCGGTTTTATCCCATGCTTTTTCAGTCACAGTCCAGCTGGCCTTGGTGAGCTCCCAATAGATCAGCCCCATTGTCTCAGTGTATGGGTGCACCTCTCATGGTCCTGACTTCCATGCTCATGTTCTCCCTCCTTCTGCTCCTCATTGTGACTTTGGGAGCTTAGTCCGATGCTCCAGTGTGGGTCTCTGTCTCTATCTCCATCCATCTCTAGATGAAGGTTCTATGGTGATATGCAAGATATTCGTCAGTATTGCTATAGGATAGGGTCATTTCAGGTTCCCTATCCTCAACTGCCCAAGGAACTAACTGGGGACATTGCCCTGGGCACCTGGGAGCCACTGTAGGTTCATGTCTCTTACCAACCCTAAGGTGGTTCCCTTAATTAAGTTATGTGATTCCCTGCTCCTTTATCCAACCTTGTTTTATCCCCAATCGTCCCGTTTCCCTAAGTTCCCCCATCCTCCCCTTCTCACTTTTCTCTCCCCATCTCCCCTTACCCCCATCCCACCCCCCCCAAGATCCCAATTTTTTGCCCAGCAATCTTGTCTATTTCCCATAGCAGGGATAATAACTATATGTTTTTCTTTGGGTTCACCTTCTTATTTAGCTTCTTTAGGATCACAAATTATAGACTCAGTGACCTATATTTATGGCTAGAAACCAATTATGAGTGAGTACATCCCATGATCCTCTTTTTGGGTCTGGGTTACCTCACTCAGGATAGTGTTTTCTATTTCCATCCATTTGCATGCAAAATTCGAGAAGTCATTGTTTTTTACCGCTGAGTAGTATTCTAATGTGTATATATTCCACACTTTCTTCATCCATTCTTCCATTGAAGGACATCTAGGTTGTTTCCAGGTTCTGGCTATTACAAATAATGCTGCTATGAACATAGTTGAACAAATGCCCCTGTCATATGATCGGGCATCTCTTGGGTATATTCCCAAGAGTGGCATTGCTGGGTCCAGGGGTAGGTTGATCCCGAATTTCCTGAGAAACCGCCACACTGCTTTCCAAAGTGGTTGCACAAGTTTGCATTCCCACCAGCAATGGATGAGGGTACCCCTTTCTCCACAACCTCTCCAGCAAAGGATATCATTGGTGTTTTTGATTTTAGCCATTCTGACAGGTGTAAGATGATATCTCAAAGTTGTTTTGATTTGCATTTCCCTGATCGCTAAGGAGGTTGAGCATATCCTTAAGTGTCTTTTAGCCATTTGAATTTCATCTGTTGAGAATTCTCTGTTCAGGTCAGTGCCCCATTTTTTAATTGGGTTAATTAGCATTTTAAAGTCTAGTTTCTTGAGTTCTTTATATATTTTGGAGATCAGACCTTTGTCTGTTGCAGGGTTGGTGAAGATCTTCTCCCAGTCAGTAGGTTGCCTTTTTGTCTTAGTGACAGTGTCCTTTGCTTTACAGAAGCTTCTCAGTTTTAGTAGGTCCCATTTATTCGATGTTGCCCTTAATGTCTGTGCTGCTGGGGTTATACATAGGAAGCGATCTCCTGTGCCCATCTGTTGTAGGGTACTTCCCACTTTCTCTTCTTTCAGGTTCAGTGTGTTCAGATTGATATTGAGGTCTTTGATCCATTTGGACTTGAGTTTTGTGCATGTTGATAGATATGGGTCTATTTTCATTCTTCTACAGGTTGACATCCAGTTTTGCCAGCACCATTTGTTGAAGATGATTTCTTTCTTCCATTGTATACTTTTAGCTCCTTTATCGAAAATGAGGTGTTCATAGGTTTGTGGGCTAAAAACCTGGTCTTCTATGAGATTCCATTGGTCGACTTCTCTGTTTTTATGCCAGTACCATGCTGTTTTCAATACTGTAGCTCTGTAATAGAGTTTGAAGTCAGGGATGGTAATGCCTCCAGAAGTTCCTTTATTGTATAAGATTGTTTTGGCTATCCTGGGTTTTTTTGCTTTTCCATATAAAGTTGCTTATTGTCCTCTCAAGATCTGTGAAGAATTTTGATGGGACCTTGATGGGGATTGCATTGAATCTATAAATAGCCTTTGGTAGAATTGCCATTTTTACTATGTTGATCCTCTCAACCCAAGAGCAAGGGAGATCCTTCCATTTTCTGGTATCCTCTTCAATTTCTTTCTTCAATGCCTTAAAGTTCTTGTCAAATCGATCTTTCATTTCCTTGGTCAGAGTTACCCCAAGATATTTTATGCTGTTTGTGGCTATCATGAAAGGTGGTGATTCTCTGATTTCCCTCTCTGCTTCCATATCATTTGTGTATAAGAGGGCGACTGATTTTTTGGAGTTGATCTTGCATCCTGCCACATTACTAAAAATGTTTATCAGCTGTAGGTGTTCTTTGGTGGGTTTTTTTTTGGGTCGCTTATGTACACTATCATATCATCTGCAAATAATGAAAGTTTAACTTCTTCCTTTCCAATTCGACTCCCCTTGATCCCCTTATGTTGGCTTATTGCTATTGCTAAAACTTCAAGCACTATATTGAAGAGGTATGGAGAGAGTGGACAGCCTTGTGTTCCTTATTTTAGTGGGATGGCTTTGAGTTTCTCTCCTTTTAATTTGATGTTAGCTGTCGGCTTGCTGTAAATAGCTTTTATTATACTTAGGTATGACCCTAGTATCCCTAATCTCTCCGAGACTTTTATCATAAAGGGGTGTTGAATTTTGTCAAATGCTTTTTAAGCATCTAATGAAATGAAAATCCTGGAATTTTTATCCAATCCTCTCACACTAATTCTACTTACCACAGGCCCTCTCCACATGCTAGCAGAAAGATGTGCCCATTTAAAGTTTTCCTCTGAACTTCAAAGGATTATTGAACTAATGATAAAGGGAATGCTTGTAATCGCAACCTCATGAAAGATTTATTATTTTGGTTTTAGCTCTGGAGACTGAATCTGGATAAGCATCCTGACACTGAGTTAAACTCCAAACCTGAAAGAATTCTAGATAAAAGGCTCTCTATACTCTGAGTCATATGTTCTGTGTGGTATGCATCATTTTGAATGTACAGTCTAAGTTATAATACTTATTTTTTGTTATTTTACACATAATTTTTATTGTAACCTACTCTAGGTGTTTCAGTAGGAATGAATGAAGCCATATCAAAATACAAGCCTGGTGTGGCTGTGCAGACTTTTAACCTCAACACTTAGAGGTAGAAGCCAGCAAATCTTTGTGAGTGCTAGGTCAGTCAAGGCTGTGTAGTCATACTGTATCTCAAAAAAAAAAAAAAAAAGCTGAACCAAACCAATCCCAAGCTAAACCACTAAACCACAACAACAGGAATAACAACAGCACAGGGATGTCAGAATACAGAATACCTTGCAAAGAGGGTTCTGGCAGTTTGTTTCTTTATTTACTGTGTATATATGAGTGACTGTGTATATATACCACAGTGTGTATGTGGAGTTCAGAGGACAACTTGAAGGAGTCAGTATTCTCCTTTAGTCATGTGCGTTCCATGACTTGAACTTAGGTTGTCACACTTGGTTGCAATCTTTACTGGTCCCCACCTCCCACCCTACAGATGGTTTTCCTGACAAATCAGTCATTTCAGTTACTTGATGTTCCAGGAAGATTTAGCTTGCTACTGTGCTCTTCTTAAGTGGAAATCCACACTTCAGACATCAGTGGGTGGTGCCTGCTGTATCAGCTATAGGATAGATGGGTATAGACCATAGGCTAAGTTCACAGATAGACACATGATAACAGCATAAATAAAAGCATCTGTCTACATCTTTACTTCCCTTTTAATCTTCAGTTAGTCTCAAGAGGAGGCTTGAAATAAGGATTTAATTTTATTCCTTTAAAGACACAGAGAGTTAAAAATGTTCTGTCTCTGTTTTAGTTTTTAAGACCTTGGGGTTTCTTAAACATTTTGATAGAGGTTTGGTGTGTGGTTTAGCAGAGGAGTGCTTAGTTAGTATATATTAGGCCCTAAGTGTGACCCACAGCCTAGCAAAAATGTGTTTTATTTTTATGTATATGAGTGTGTTGTACATGTATATGCATATCCATATGTGTTGGCATGTATGTATTTTACATGTATATGCATGCGTATGGAAGGCACAAGTTGACACTGTGTTTCTTTCTTCATTGCTTTATACTTGATTTTCTGAGGCAGAGTCTCTCGGTTGAAAACAGAGCTTACCCATCTTTGAGGTAGGCGGCTCCTTCTATATCATTGAATGGTGGGGTTGTAAGTGGCCTCAATATCTGCTCAGCTTTTAATGTAAGGGCTGGGCATCTGAACTCCAACGGTCATATTTTCATTGTAAATATTTTATTCAATAAGCCATATATGTAGCCTCAAGAAATATTCTGGAAGTTGGAAATATAAAAAATTTAATGTATTGGATGAAATAGTGATAATTTTGTTTTCTGTTTGTTCTCCACATTTTACCTATAATGCACAGCAGTTTGTTATAATGGCTAAAACTTAGTATTGTTATCTAAGGTGGTTTCCAGCTGGTACAAATACATTGAGCAAGGGTTAAGTGATGAATAGCCTGCTTGTGATTAGTATAAAATATATTTAGAAAATTAAAAAATATAGAGAAAGTAAAATTTGGTATCAAATTGGAAAGAAATATGTCAAAGTATCATTATTTGTGGATGATATGATAGTATACATAAGTGACCCAAAATTTCGACTGGGGAACTCTTATAGCTGATAAACACCTTTGATGGAGGAGGGTCATCTTTCTATCTGTTGTTTCATTGGTCAAGTAATAAAGAAACTGCTTGGCCTCTGATAGGACAGAAAATTAGGTAGGTGGAGTAGACAGAACAGAATGCTGGGAGAAAGAAGCTGAGTCAGGAGTCGCCATGATTCTCCCACCCGACACAGCCGCAAGTTAAGATCTTCCCTGGTAAACCACCTCATGGGCTATACAGATTATTAGAAATGGGTTAGATCAATATGTAAGAGCTAGCCAGTAAGAGGCTGGAACTAATGGGCCAGGCAGTGTTTAAAAGAATACAGTTTCCATGTAATTATTTTGGGTATAAAGCTATCCATGCGGGCAGCCAGGTGCCAGGGATGCAGCCCGCCGTACTTCAACACACCTTCAGCAAAGTTGTTGGCTACAAAATTAACTTTCAAAAATCAGTAACTCTTCTATAAACAAATGACAGACTGAGAAAGAAGTCAGATAAACAATATATTTTGCAAAATCCTCAAAAAATTCAAAGTATCTTTGGGGTATATGTATACAAACAAATGAAAGATTTATATGATAAAAATTCAAGTCTTTGAAGAAAGAAAGTAAAAAAAAATCAGAAGGTGACAAGATCTTCCATGTTCATGGATCAGTAGGATTAATATTGTAAAAATGGTCATCCTATGGAAAATAATCTACAGATACAATACAGTCTCTATCAAAATTCCAATCTAATTTTTCATGGACAAAAGGACAATTATCAACCTGTTATGGAAACATAAAACTCAGTGCTGTGGAATATTATTTCAACTAGACATAGATGTGTTACAATTTTTTATGCTGTGAAGTTACTTTTATTATGTGAAGGTGTGTTTTATTTGTTTTTGCTGTATTTGTTAAAATGTAAAGATGTGTTTCATTTGTTTGTACTGTATTTGCTTAATTATGAAAATATGTGTTGCATTTGTTTTGCCTTGCCTGCCTAAGGCACTTACTTGGTCTAATAAAAAGCTGAAAGACCAGTGACTAGGCAGGGGAAGGTTAGGCAGGGTTGGAGGGCAGAGAGAATATGTAGTAGAAGAAATCTAGGTTTGAAAGAAAAGAGGGAGGAGAGAACAATGGAGAAAGAGAGGGACACACCTGGGGGCAAAAGCCAGGCAGTCACCAGCCTTAGGGACAGTAGGAAAGTAAGCCATACAGAAAGAAAGAAAGAGAGGAAGAAAGAAAGAAAGGTAGGTAGGTAGGAAGGAAAGAAGTCTTAGACAAAATGTAGAGAAAGAGAAACAAATTAAGTTATAAGGGCTAGCAAGAAACAAGACTAAGCTAAGGCTGAACATTCATAATTAATGATAAGTCTCTGTGTCAAAATTTAGGAGCTAGTAGCCCAAAAGAAAAAAACCGGAAAACTTAGCCAACTGCATGGTGACTTGGCTATGTTCAACTCCACTTGAGCCAGTGGTTGCAAAGTCACAGGCAAACAGCTATTGTATGAATTTGTGCCCCCCAAATTTTACACCAGATGAGGCACAATCCTAAGTGATCTTATCAATAAAAACCTAGAGTGAGATGTCAGGATAAAAGCTGAAAGATTAGAGAAGTGAAAGAACAGCCACAGTCACCTTTTCCCCTGTGAATCTGCTGCCAAAAGGACAAACATCTTGTCTATACCCTGCATTATTACTTCCTGTCTCTACCCCATGTTTTCTCTTCCTGTCTCCTGTATTTATAGACCACCAGACTCTGTGGTCAACTAGTGGCTAGCTCCACTTTCTATCTCCAGGCCAGATTTATTTTTCAGAGCACAAACAAAATATCACAACAGAAAATATGATTGTGAAAGTCATTGATTATGTGGACAGCCATTGTAAATATGATGAGGAGGTTTTCCTCTAGGAGTAGCACACACTTTTGGTTTGATATGTGTTATTTTTTCCCTGAGCACTCTGTTTAACCTCTGTGGTTAAAGCCTACATTCAATGTCTTTAATAAACTACATCCATGCTTCAAAATAGTGCCAAAATGTAATTATTTTCAAACAAAGAAGTTGTTAAAAATCAATATCAAAAACTTAAGACTGAAATGTCAAAAGAAAAATATTTTCAAAACACTTCAAGATGCACACATAGACAAAGACATTGAAAAAAGACTCCAGTAGGTTAGAAAATAACAGCAGTAATCAGTGCATAGAACTGAATGAAATTTAAGCACTTTTGAGAAATGAACACTTGGCAGAGTGAAAATGCTGTCAGCAAAACATTCCAAAATAATTCATAGCTATATACTTGGTAATGAACTAATAATTTAGAATCTCTGAAATTCTAAAAATTCTATAACTGAATGATCCAATGACTTAATGTACCAATGAAATGAACTGGCTCCTTTCAAACGTAGAGGTACATGTAACTAATAAATGTATGGAATAGGTCTCACCATGATTTGCAATTAAGAAAAATCTAAGATGCATTAATATTCTAAGTCATCCCTAGAAGAATGGATCATTAAATAAATGAACATACAAAAAAAGCAAAAGCTGGAGAGGATGTGGGACAAAGGATCTCAACAATGTTGGACACAATTCTATTCAGTGGAACCACTATGGAATTTAATATGGAGGCTTCTAAAACTGAAAATAACTGGCAATATATGCACCTACAACAATTCTGCTAATAAGTACAATGGAATGTATGTCTGTACAGTATAGAGACCCCTGAAATACACCTATTTATTAAGGTGGCAATCATAACAGTCATTTGATGAATTCATCTTAAAAACCCATAAGCAGGTGAGATATGGAATTAACTTATATGTTGATTAATATATGAATAGATAAGCAAATATATTGCACACATATAATGATTCTCTCATATTTCATATAATCAAATTATTAAGAAAATACATTTTTACATTTTACTGCTATTATACCATGTTTTTATTCTTCATATCTGAAATAAGCCAGAATCAGAAAGACAAATTAGTGAATGATTCCTGTATATGGAAGCTATATTTTACACACATACGCACACACACACACACACACACACACGCATGCACACACGTATACCTCACATTATAGAGAACAGGCTGTTTTGGAATAGAAAAGAGAACAGTGGGAAAGGAAAAGAAGAGCAAAATGAGCAATAAATATAACCTAGATGGATTATGAAAATTGAGTAAAGATGTAACTATGACATGTACCAATTTAAAAATGGAAAATCTAAAATATATTATTTGTAGTCTGAAACAGAAGAGCATGATCTGAACACCTATGTCATACACTGTAATGCAATTTGAAAAACCAATAGATTTGAACATGCAGATTTGTAAGTGTTGCAATACTAATTTTGCTATTTCATCATTTGAATTTGCAAAGTGGGATTATTGTTTCAATTATTGTGTTTTGTGTGATAAAGTTGTAAAGTGATGATTGATTTTCAATCTGAAAGATTAAAAGTTTCTCATAAAATAGGATTTTGACTGTTGTAAGATATAGAGAATGCAACTAGAGTGACAAACATATTTTAATTATATTTAAATTGGTAAGTGTAAATGCATATGTTCCTTAAAAATATAACTAAGCAGACAAATGACTCTTAAAAGTGCACAAAAATAGCATGTTCCATTTTGTCCTCAGGCCACATAAATGTGACTTATATGCAGTAATAAAAGAAAAAAGCAGTACTTAAGACGTTTTCTGGAGTAGAGAAAAAAGTCTAAAAATGTTTTTGTTGACATCCATTTTCTTTTCTTATTCTTCCAAATTAATTTATGAAGTCCTTAGAGACTGAGACAAACTGAATCAGTCTGGATAATGATGACCTCTGTGCATTCAGTCTCCCAGTCCTAGTGGAGTCAGCAATTATCCTGTGCTTCCAGTTCTTCACTTTCACGTTACGGTGAACTTGGCTCGTGCATCTTTCTCTTTGCATGGATAACCACACCAGAAAACTATTAAATGCCACTGCTCATATCTTCTGTGGCACAAAGACTGCACGCCCCTCAGGATCTGCTGTGATAAAGTGAATGTATCTGTACTTCCTGATCATGGCAGAGCAGAACAGTAGCTTAAACTGGTAGATGGCGAGAATGCAGTTATGTGAAGGAATATTGGAAAGATTCTTTCCACACTGGTGTAGATGAACTTGACAATCCTTGTATAAAGATGGGAGAATAGTGACAAACTATTTCAGTTATTTGGAATATGAAATATATGTTCTTTTGTATTGAGTATACAAGATACTTCATTCACAATTTGCTTTTCATTGACCCTGATTTTCCATACACTTACCTCACATAAAATGGATACCTTTAAGTTATTTCCTGCAAATTCCCACATGTCTATGATGTACATGGTGAGGAAAAGTTGGACTAGGCTATTAAACATAAAACTGAGTGCTGTTTTTTATTAATAACCAATCATATTACTTCCTGTTACTGCAGGAAGATACCTCATCTCCCTGTCTTCTTCTTTTGGAGACGCATGGTTGATTCCAAGTGAAATTATCAGATACTCAGGCTGTATGATCTGCAGGAAAGAGCTATAGAGGGAAAACAGAGTGCACATATCATACATACATCAGAACAGATCTGTCTCTGGAGTCACTATATGATATACTTGCAGGCTTCTATTGTTTCCTCCATTCTCACATTAGGCCACACATTTTCAAAAGAAGAGATAGTGTCAGACTTTGCATTCTATATTGTCCAGAGAATGACCTACAGCGTACCAAGCAAAAAAAAAAAGAATAGCAAATTATTAGTAGTTACACAGCAAAACATCACCAAATCAGACACTCAGAACTAGCAACACAAATCTACTTGGAACTCTTTAAAGTTGTCAACTGGAGCTTCCCATAGGATAAGTCTGTGACATAGCAGAATGAGTGATTCCAGGTAAAAGAACAAATAAATAACAGATAGGGCTGGCAGCATCAAATTGGGAGCTCATGACACCCAAGAGAAATCAACTGGCGAGACTGAGGTGGTCAGCTAGTTCTACTTGAACTGTTCTTTCATGCATGAGCTCCCCACGTGTGAACTTCCTGTGACTGAACTTTCAGATTCTCTTTTCTAATAGATGCCCTTACACTACGTCGTAAAAAATAGTCATATTTATTGGATATAGGTTACTTTCTAGCTATTTTCAAGGACAAAGTGATTTAATCTTAGTCTGTTTTATTCTTCTCTTCCCCTTTTATCAGAAAGACCACCAGAGCTTTGAGAACACTTTGACACAAACCTGTTTGGGTATGAAATATGCTGGAGACAACTCCAATATCAGACCTAATTTCTCAGTGAACTCAAACAACACACTACAATTTACTAATGTAATGAGCATTACATCTAGTTTTTTATTCCTCCTGAGGAAAACAGGAGTCAGGAAAAAAGTACCTGCAACATAATTGTGATAAATATCTCTGAGCACCTGCTTAAAAATTTCTCTTGACTAGAAACTGATAGAAAGAAATTAGTGAATCACATGCATACTATGACAGATCATTCGTTGTGCTTTGTTTTGAGATAGTTTTGTTAAACCAAGACTACTCTGGTACTCACAATTCTCCTATACCAGCTTTCTGATTACTGAAGTTACAGATATGTGCCACTATATACACTCTGATTATCTTACTTTTAGTATTTTGGCTCCAATTACTTTTATGTGTGGGAAGTTATTATTAAAGTTGATTTCTAGGACCTAAACACAATAGGTTCTCCATATAGGTTTATATATGTATATATGTGTGTTACATGTAATATATATACATTAATATTGTATATTGCATAAAATTGACAGAAAAAATTAAGATAATGTTACTTGCAATAGTTAGGCAAATATACATGCCATTCAAGTAATATATAACTT
This sequence comes from Alexandromys fortis, assembly GCF_014885135.2. NCBI lineage: Eukaryota > Metazoa > Chordata > Mammalia > Rodentia > Cricetidae > Alexandromys > Alexandromys fortis. The sequence continues at coordinate 718,238 of NW_026068263.1, read as the reverse complement.
AATTGTAAATATTCAGATTAACATAAAATAAATTCTTTTATTTCTAATTCTCTGGGGCCCATACTTTTTAAGATACAGGAAGCATGAACATGGAAACCTTTATTAACCACTGAATGAACACTTCCATGGCTTCCAATTGTTCAGAATTGACGTAGCTTCAAAGTAACAGATTCTATCCTGTCTGCACATTAATTTAACTAGAGACAAAATAGTTTTAATTTGTGTCTTTATAATTATTTTTTCACGCAGATATCAAAATATTGAGAGAAAATTTCCTCAATGAGAAGTAAGGATACATTAGCAGACACAGGCAGATGTACTTTAGACTGAAACATATTATGGAGGTTTCCATTATCCAATTCCAATGTCATATGAAACTATTCATCAGCTAATTATTTTTATAAGGATAGTATTTTGTATGTTTTAAGTCTACTGTGATTAATTGTAGATGTTTCAGACTGGAGGGAGTAAAAGGAAGAGAGGATGGTGTATTCTATTAAAATAAAAAAATTAAAAAGTACCATGATTAAAGAAATTATGAAATGCCAGAGACCTTCTCCAGGTTAAGGTCCCAAAAAAGATGTGTGGAGTCAATAGGGGCAGGGACTTGCAGGGACAGGGACTGACATGCTCTGAGGATGAATCCAGATTGCTGCCTCCATGTTTGTGGAAAAAGGGAACCCACAGAGACAGCTGACCTGAACTCTGGGCCAACAGTTAGGGAAACTGCATGGGACTGACCTAGACCCTTTGCATGTGTGTGACAGTTGCATAGTTTGTTCTGTTTGTAAGGCTCCTAGCAGTGCTATCAGGATCTGTCCCAGGCACTTAGCTGACTTTTGAGAACCTATTTCCCATGCTGGATTACATTGGCCAGCCTTGATGTGTGGGTAGATCAGTTCTACCTCAACTTGGTGTGATAAACTTTGCTTGAGACCAAGGGAGGACTGCCCCTTTCTGAATAGAGAGGAAGGAGGAGTGGATAGGAAGGGGAGTGGATGGGTAGGGGGACTGCAGGAGAGGAGGGAGGAGAAACTGTGGCCCGTATGTAAAATAAATGAAAATGTTAATCAAGTAAAATAAAAAGAAAAAAGCTACACATTTTATACTCAATATTTTAGCCACAGACAGGATTGAAAAAAGCAGGCTCAATCCTCTGGGACAAGATTGGTCATTAACTTCATTACAACAGTTTTTTTTTCTGAGGTAAAAGTGGAAAGTTAGGTTCTACACATATTGCATAGGTAGGATTTTTCTATCTTTTACCTTCTTATTGAAATATTTTGTTTCTTTAATTTTATTGAATTATTTCAATTATTTAATATTTCACTTATTCTTTGAAAATTTGAGAGCCAACAAATACATTTATTTTCTGAACTCCATTCTGTGGCACTATTTCCTTTATTGGAAAAATGGCATGTTGAAATTTATTTGTGTATCATGAAACTGAACAGACTACTAGTATAATATTGACCTGAAATCTTACTAAATAGGATATTGGGGGATAAGGGTAACTCTTTTTAGAGAAAAACTAACACAAGCGATTAAGAATGACATCAAAGGTAGATGATGCACTGGCAATCAGAACTTTACCCAGTCAATTTATTTAAAGTTCTTGTTTGGGGGTCCTCAAGAGTGGTAGAGTTAGAGCTTAAGGTTCTATTCCCACCTCCCATTGAAAACACTAAGGACTTGTGACTGTACAAGTTTATGCTCCCATCAGCAATACCTAGGTGTTCTAGCTTCCTTTCATCCCCAGCAACATGAGATGTCATTTGTTTTATCCATCTTGGCCAGTCTGGTGGGTGTTAAGTTCAAATCTCAGAGTAGTTTTGATTTACATTTCCCTGATGACTAAGAATGTTGAACATTTCTTTCAGTATTTCTTAGCCATTTATGTTTCATCTTTTGAAAACTCAATACTTAGTTCTATACCTCATTTTTAATTTAGTTACTTGTTTTCTTGATGTCCATAATTTTCCCATATACTTTAGATATTAAACTTCTAATGGATGTCTAATTGCTAAAGATCTTTTCCCATTCTGTAATCTGTTGCTTTGCCTGAATGGTGTCTGTTTCATTTTCGTGAAGTCCTATATATTGCTTGGTCCTAGTGCCTGTGCAATCCATGTTAGTGGGCTTATGAACCTCAAGCGGTAGACTTTTATTCCTGAGGATCTGCATAAGAAATATATGAGTTTTGGTTGCTTTTTTACTTGTCTCATTATTTAAATAAATTCTCTTTTTCAAAAGGGTTGTGGTTAATGAAGAGATAGAGAATCGCACAGGTGTCTTGGAATTCCATCTCATGGAGCTCTCAGAGGATCCAGAGCTGCAGCTTCTCCTCTTTGGATTATTCTTAGCCATGTACCTGGTCACGATGCTCGGGAACCTGCTCATCATCCTGGTCATCGTCCTTGACTCCCATCTCCACACACCTATGTACTTCTTCCTGTCCAACTTGTCTTTGGTTGACATCTTTTTCATATCTACTACAATCCCCAAAATGATTGTGGGCATCAACATGCACAGCAGAGTAATTTCCTATGCAGGCTGCTTGACACAAATGTCTTTTTTCCTCCTTTTCGTATGTATGGATGACATGATTCTAACTGTGATGGCTTACGATCGTTTCGTTGCCATTTGCCATCCCCTCTATTATACAGTGATTATGAATCCTCAGGTCTGTGTTGTCTTAATTTTGTTGTCATTCTCAGTGAGCATTTTTGATTCACAGCTGCACAATTTGATTGCCTTGCAAGTTACTTGCTTCAAGGATGTGGAAATTGAAAATTTCTTCTGTCATCCTTCTCAACTCCTTAATCTTGCCTGTACTGATACACTCATGAGTAACATAGTAATATATTTTATTGGTGTCATACTTGGTATTTTTCCTGTTCTAGGGATCATTTTCTCATACTGCAAAATTTTTTTCTCTATTCTGAAAATCCCCTCTTCAAGTGGGAAATATAAAGCCTTCTCCACTTGTGGTTCTCACCTGCTAGTAGTCTGTTTATTTTATGGAACGGGGATTGGTGTGTACCTTGGCTCAGCTGTGTCACATTCTCCACGAAAGAATGCAGTGGCCTCACTGATATATACTGCAGTGAGCCCTATGCTCAACCCCTTCATCTATAGCCTCAGGAATAGAGATTTCAGTAATGCCTTGAAGAGATTACACGGTAGGGTTTTCTAATCTCAGAGCCCATGGCTTCCATTTAGGACAATGACTAGAAATATAGAATAAAATCTGTTGGTCACAATGTTTTTGAAGCCCATGAGTTAAATTCTGCATCATGTTTTTATTGTTGTTGTTTGGTTGTTTTTAATTTTTCTTTTTAAAATAGTATCACATTGCCGGGTGGTGTTGATGCACACCTTTAATCCCAGCAAATGGGAAGCAGGGACAGGTGGATCTCTGTGAGTTTGAGGCCTGCATCGTCTACGAGAGCTAGTTCTAGGACAGCCAGGGCTGTTACACATACAAATCCTGTCTTGAAAAACCAAAAAAATATGGTCACTGTTGTTGGGATGAATGTTGAATGGCAAGAATTTCAACAAATTGTTGCAAAAATTTCAGTTCAAGAATGTGAATAATTTCTGAATATGAATGGTATTTTGACTGTTGTCCCCAAATGTGTATGTGTGTGTGTGCGCGTGCACACAAGTGTGTGTGTATGTATGTATGTATGTATGTATGTATGTATGTATGTGTGTGTTATGTACAGCTGGGTCTAAAATCTCTATTCAGCAATATTATCAATATGTAATTCAAAGGTCAGATTAGAGATTTTAAAATTGATCTAATGGACATTTCACTTAATTCTAGAACTAATTACTGCTTGATGTTTATGGTCTTCAGTAAGCATTCTCATGATAATTGAATTCATTGTAATTGAATTCATTTCTTTTCATTTATTCTTTGAAATTTTCATAAATAAATATGATAGATTATGGTCCAAAATAATCATCTCTCCATTATCTCTTTTTTACTATTTTTTTAAAATTAAAAATTTCTGCCTCCTCCCCCCCTCCCTTTTCCCTCCCCCTCCCCCCCCTCTCCACACCACACCTCCTTTCCCTCCCTCTCCAGCCCTAAGAGCAGTCAGGGTTCCCTGCCCTGTGGGCAGTCTGATCTCCATTATCTCTTATACTTCTCCAAACCCAACAAACTCTCCCTCCTTCTACCAAGTTCACATTCCACTTTCTTATCTCTCTGGGTTTTTTTTGTGATCAACTGGGTTAACTTAGGCTACACACACATACATGAGATGAAGTGATCTACTGAACTGCAAGTGTCTCACAGTGCTTATTATTACTGCGGACAATGACTTTCCCTACTTTAGACTGATGTTAGTTTTGCTGTATGGGACAAGTTCTATGAGCCCTTTATGATATGTTAGGTTTCTACACTAGGTTTTGTGGAAGCCCTACACAGACAATTATTGTGAGTATATGAGTATAATGTCCATGTTAAAACAGCATTTCACTGCTATATAAGTAGTTATCAGGCTATTATGTCTTTCTGCCTCCTTTTCTGTGATGATTCCTGAGCCCTAGATGGGTAATACTGGTTTGATACTTAAAGATGTACACAATTATTCTTATCATTTTGATCAACTATGAATCTTAACATTAGTTGTCAAATTGTATAAATGGAAAGTTCCTTGAACAATTATGAGAGTAATGACAGCCTGATGGTACAATATTTAAGAGGCATTATGATAGAATGTATATTTTACAAAACAAAAGATATATATACACTCTTAGCACCTGTGACCACAATATATCTTGGGCTTTGACCAGTCCACAGTGCTGAGTATGAGCTGCCTTAGGCCACAGATAAGAAAATAGTTGATTATCCTTATAGCATAGATGACATGATTGCATAAGTACAGAAGTTTAACTTGGCTGCTTTGATTTAGGGTGAAAACAGAAATATGACTATTGATTTTTACAAATAAAGCTTATTTTTTTTATCATATTCATTATATTAATCTCTCTTATCTAGTTCCTTCTGAAAAATCTCATTCTTACTAATAATACTTTTTCTACTTTCATGTCTTTTTTCTTTACCTTTTATTATTCTTTACTATTGTGTGTATGTGTGTATGTGTGTGTGTGTGTGTGAGAGAGAGAGAGAGAGAGAGAGAGAGAGAGAGAGAGAGAGAGAGAGAGAGAGAGAAATAGACAGAAAGACTCACTGAAGTTTTTAAAACTTTTTCTTAAGCTTTGTTGTCAGTCCTGGAATTGTTTTTGTAGACCAGGCTGGCTTCAAACCCACAGAGATGTGCCTGCCTTTGCCTCCCAAGTGTTGGGATTAAAGAAAGGCATGCATCACTGCCTGGTTTGACTCGCTGAATTTAATCTGGTTTTCTGATATGCATGTGGATGCTAAAAATGCATATTTTAGAAAGTTTATATAGTAGTAGGTATCCATATTTCTTTTTGTTTTGAAAATTACTGTTCTTTATTCCTTTCAGCTTCCCTCTTCTAACATTCTGTCATGTTCATCCCAATTTCATATTTTCCATTCCTTAATTCCCCTAAACGCTTTTCAGTGCAGTCTATCTCGGATACTTTCAATGCCTCTTCTCATGTTCATTTATCAGCAGGTATTGTGAATGAAGTAAGACACCTAGAAATACAAAAGTAATATCCACATTTTATGTTTCTGGGTCTGAGTTATTTTACTGAGAACGATTGTTTCTAACTCCATTTATCTGTGAGTTTCATAATAATATTTTTATTTATAGATCAGCAATATTCCATTATCCACTTATAAGTTTGAGCAAAACTGGATTATGTCCAGTTTGTGGCAACTAGAACTTTTATTGACGGGTATAACTATTTTTGAAGATTATGGCATGTGAGAACAGTGAAAATTAGGGAATCAGTAGAATATATTTTTTTCAATTTTTCTGTGAAGTTTGGCATGCATGTATAATACATGATATAAACAAAGCTTAGAGAAGTTGTATTTCATTTCAGGTACACAACTTGAAATATGTTGTTTCTATTTTTTACAATTCAGTATAATATCAGATTCTTTTTCTTGGCTTAATTAGTTTGAGATATGTTGCTTTAATAACTTCCATGAAGAAATGTTGAATTTTACCATGTATTTTCTGGTTTTTCTTAATATTTGTATTTTGCAGCTCATTATGATAATGCATGAGGAGATCAAGTCTAAGAATAGAAATAAAGTAAGGAAAAGAAATCCAAAGACACAAAAAAACATATTCAAAAGAATCATAGAATTCTCTAATCAAAAAAGGAGGTCCTTTTAAAGGTACAAGAATCATACAGAAATCAAATAGACTGTCCCAGAAAAGAAATTCCTTACAACACATAATAATCAAAGCATTAAGCGTACAGAACAAAGAAAGAATATGAAAGGCTGCAAGGGAAAAAGACCAAGTAACATATAAAGGCAGATCCAATAATGGCAGATGATTTTTCAACATAGACTCTTAAAGTCAGAAGATTTAAATACTTAGATAGATATTATGCAAACCTTAATAGGTAATAAATGTCAGTAGAGACTACCATACCCAGAAAATTTTAAATCACACTAAATTGAGAAAGACATTGCATAAAGAATATTAAATTTAGCAGGGCAGTGGAATCACATGCCTTTAACCCCAGCACTCAGGAGGCAGAGGCAGGTGGATCTCTGTGATTTTGAAGCCAGGCTGGTCTATAAAAGCTAGTTTCAGTACAGACTCTAAAGTGCTTTGGAATTCCTACCACCAGAAGCCTGTAAGTTACCTGCCCACTTGGGCATGGCCTCTTATACTATATATACCAATGTAAAGCACACCTCCGGCCTCTTTTCCAGCTGCATGATTTGGTTGCTGTTCCCTGTTTCAGCAGAAGACTATGATCTGTGAGTGTACCCCTAAATAAATAACCCTTTATTATTCTCAATTCTGAGCTAGTGTGAGATTTCTTTTAAGTGTCCTTCTTCATCTGGTGCCCATATGGATGTGGACTCCACACCTACCAGGTGGACCAGCTTAAAGGTGCACAGTCTAGGAAGTCTCCCAACCCTGCCTACTTGGCTTGCATTTACCTAAGCAGCTTTTTGTAAAATTCCCTCCACAGAAGAGATAACTGCATTCGGTGTCTTGGAAATTTCTCAAGCTCTTGAACATTGCTTCCCCCACTGTTGCATTCCTTGCCATGTGGCGACTTGTGCAGCTTCAGTTTGTGCTCCCTGCCCATGAGTTCTAGGATTCTTGCTCCATGTATGGAATTGATTTAATTGATTTTAATTTATCAAGCAAAGCATATTTCTCAGTATTTAACCAGTACCAAGGCAGGAAACCAAAGTGGCTCAGAACTGTTCATGTCTCCACTGGTTACATTGCTGCTAGTTGTGACTCTGCAACCATGACACCTGCTGGACAATAAAGATTATTACACCTAAAACAATTTACTGGATTTCATAACTGGTAATTAATAAATTAATAAACTTGAAAGTTATATAATGGCAGACAATATTACTATAGAAGCGTTTAGTAACTTTTTTGCTAATACTATGGATTGTATTCTGCAAGGCTTATATGATTATTGTGATACATCCATTTATTGGATATTGGGACTCAGTTTTTCTTCATATTATGTCCTTAAGAAAATGGTTCAATAACAGAGCAAAAAATGAGGCACTTTTAAAAATGATACAGTCTTTGCAGACTAATAATAAACAGCTAGCTGACAGGATTAATACCATTGAAAATCAAAAATTTCCTGAAAAAATAATACTATTGAAAATGGTAACATTAATTTGACAGACAAAATTGAATCCATCTGTAAGGGTACTGAGAAATTAACTGAAAGAATTCATACTGTTGAATTTGACAATCAAAATCTGTTAAAAATTTATGATAGGTTAGGAGATAGAATATCTCTCCAGGAAGGCAATCTGCATGCTATCCAAATAATGACCAAGGATGAGATGTTATCTTATAGGAAAAACTTCAGACTTTGGCATCACATGTGCAGAATGAAGACCAGAGGTTGAAATCACTAGAAATATATACATACATATATATA
>NW_026068263.1:701282-702086 GCF_014885135.2 Alexandromys fortis | reverse complement strand
TATATGCCAAAATATTCATACCCAGATGCCAGATGATTATTTGTTGAATCTCTGCCTTTTGAAAAGGCCAAATTAAAATGCAAAAAGGTAGTTGGGCCCATAAAGGTCAGATCAACACCAATGGATGATTGGATCTTGCATACAATGAACATTGAGACATTTGACTATAATACTGAATTTTGGGTCAGAGAAGCAATTTCCAAAGGTATGAGGAGACATCAAAATGCCAAATATTTAAATTGTGGTAGAATAGGACATCTGAGAAGGGATTATAGACAAGGAATTCCTAGGAATAATATCTTCTCAGGTAATGGCAAAAATGGGAGGACTCAGCCTTCAGGTATATGTAGAAGATGTGGCAAAGGTCAACATTGAACCAATGAATGCAGATCAAAAAAAGACAAACAAGGCCACCTGATACCAATAGAAAACTCCTTCGGGGGCTTCTTTCAGGCCCCCATTCAAAAGTGGTCCAGTCATTCCCTGTCACTGTGGATAATATGTCTCACCAGAAAAATTAAAAAATCTGACTGTGGGTCTTCACATATGTTCTTATCTACTACAAGAGGCATTCTCTCTGATGGTGGCTGAGCAAGGTGCTGATCTATGAGTATAGCATGTCATTTACATTTGCCTATACTAGTAATTTGCATATAGGAGTCCTTTTACTGCTAGTTAAGTTTTTTGCTCATTTGTTTTTTTAAATTTTTATTTATTTATTAAAATTTTTTTAACTTTTTAAAATTTATTTATTAAGGATTTCTGTCTCTTCCCCACCGCCGCCTCCCCTTTCCCTCCCCCTCC
>NW_026068263.1:664787-695543 GCF_014885135.2 Alexandromys fortis | reverse complement strand
TTTAAAGCCAGAGTTTGCACTGGTGGCACAGTACCAGGAAGCTGTGCTTTAAAATGACGCAGCTTTTTTTTCTGCTGCTGTTGCTGAATCAGGAAATCTCTCTATGGCACACCACCAACAAAGAGCAAAAATCTGTGTTACACTCTCTCTCCCTTATTTTTAAGTCTTCTCAGGCTCTTAAGTGGATTTAGCCCATCACGTCATCGGGCACCACTCTGTTGAGATTAGAGCAGCGGGGGCTGCGTTCCGGCAGCCCTGGCTCCCACATGGCAGGCTTATGCCCTGAAATAATTACACAGAAACTGTATTCCTTTAAACACTGCCTGGCCCGTTATCTGTAGCCTCTTACTGGCTAGCTCTTACATATTAATCTAACCCATTTCTAATAATCTGTATAGCCCACGAGGTGGCTTACCAGAGAAGATCTTAACCTGTGTCTGTCTGGAGTGGGAGAATCATGGCGACTCCTGACTCAGCTTCTTTCTCCCAGCATCCTGTTCTGTTTTCTCTGCCTACCTAAGGGTTGGCCTATCAAATGGGCCTAGGCAGTTTCTTTATTAATAAGAAATCATTCCCACATCAGTCCCCAATGTATGCTTTCTCTGTTCTCTTTAAGTGGGCACTTAGTGCTATGAAATTTCCTCTTAGCACTGCTTTCATCGTGTCACATAGGTTTGAGTATGTTGTCTCTTTATTTTCATTAAATTCAAGGAAGACTTTAATTTCTTCCTTGACCCAGGTGTGGTTCAGTAGTTGATTGTTCAGTTTCCATGAGTTTGTAGAGAAAATAAATGCACTGATCAAAGAAAATAGCAAAGCCAACAAATTCTCATCACAAAACATTCAAGAAATATGGGACACAATAAAAAGACCAAACATAAGAATAACAGGAATAGAAGAAGGAGAAGAATCACAGCTCAAAGGCCCAGAAAATATTTTTAACAAAATTATGGAAGAAAACTTTCCCAACATAAAGAAAGATATTCCTTTGAATATTCAAGAAGCATACAGAACACCAAACAGACTGGATCAAAGAAAAACATCCCCTCGCCATATAATAATCAAAACACAGAATATACAGATTAAAGAAAGAATATTAAGAGCTGCAAAGGAAAAAGGCCAAGTAACCTATAAAGGTAAACTGATCAGAATTACACCTGACTTCTCTATGGAAACCATGAAAGCCAGAAGGTCCTGGATAGAGGTACTTCAAAAGCTAAGAGACCATGGATGCAAACCCAAACTTCTATACCCTGCCAAGCTAGTGTTCACTATCAATGGAGAAAACAAGACATTCCAGGATAAGAACAAATTTAAACAATACGTAGCCACAAATCCAGCTCTACAGAAAGTAATAGAAGGAAAATCGCAACCCAAGGAATCCAACAATGCCAACACTGACTACAATAACTCAGGCATCTAGTGAACCTTCACCAGCACAACTCAAAGAAGGGACACACACACAAACTCTACTACCAAAAAAACAATAAGAATAACCGGAGTAAACAACAATTGGTCATTAATATCACTTAATATTAATGGTCTCAATTCACCTATAAAAAGGCACAGGCTAAGAGATTGGATACGAAAACAGGATCCAACATTCTGCTGTTTGCAAGAAACACATCTCAACCACAAAGACAGGCATCTACTCAGAGTAAAAGGTTGGGAAAAGGTCTTTCAAGCAAATGGTCCTAAGAAAAAAGCAGGTGTGGCCGTACTAATTTCCAACAAAACGGACTTCAAACTAAAATCAATCAGAAGAGATCGAGAAGGACACTTTATACTCATAACAGGAACAATTCATCAGGATGACATCTCAATTCTGAATATCTATGCCCCTAATATAAAAGCACCCACTTATATAAAAGAAATATTACTAGAACTCAAGGCAGACATCAAACCACACACACTAATAGTAGGAGACTTCAACACACCTCTCTCTCCAATGGACAGGTCAATCAGACAGAAACCTAATAGAGAACTAAGAGAATTACTGGAGGTAATGAAACAAATGGACTTAACAGACATCTATAGAACACTCCACCCAAATAGGAAAGATTATACCTTCTTCTCTGCAGCTCATGGAACCTTCTCAAAAATTGACCATATACTCGGAAATAAAGGAAACCTCCACAGATACAAAAGAATAAAAAAATTTTCCACCTCCTCCCTGCCTCCCATTTCCTTCCCCTTCCCCCCTACTCCTTTCCCCCTCCCTCTCCAGTCCAAAGAGCAGTCAGGGTTCCCTGCCCTGTGGGAAGCCCAAGGTCCTCCCCTCTCCACCCAGGACTAGGAAGGTGAGCATCCAAACAGACTATGTTTCCACAAAGCCAGTTCATGCAGTAGGATCAAAACCCAGTGCCATTGTCTTTGGCTTCTCATCAGCCCTCATTGTCTGCCATGTTCAGAGAGTCTGGTTTTATCCCATGCTTTTTCAGTCCCAGTCCAGCTGGCCTTGGTGAGCTCGCCATAATAATTGCTCATTTGTTTTTTTCAGAATTGTAGGATTCTCCCCCTCTCCTCCACTGGATGCTGGGCTATCTACTCTCAGGCTCTTGTTCACACAAGGAGTGCCTGTATGTGTTTCCTATAATTTAGCAAATATTTTATTGGAAAATTTTTATCTATTTCATAAGGGAAATTGGTCTACAACTATCTTTCTTTGGTGGGTCTTTAAGTTGATTGGGTGCCAGTGTAAAAGTAGACTGTAAATGAATTTGGACATATGTCTTCTATTTCTATTTTTGGAATTATTTTGTGGAGTATTGGCACCAACTCTTCTTCTGGTAAAATTTTGTGTTAAAACCATCTTACTTGACCTGGGCTGTTTTTGTTGTTTTGTTTGTTGTGAGTGTGGTTTGACTTGTTTGTTTGATTTTTGGGTTTGTTTGGTAGATTTATATTTATTGTTTCTATTTCACTAAGGCTTATAGTTGTTTTTAAATTAATTTTATGGCCTTGATTTAACTTTGACAAGTGGTATGTATGGAAGTAGTTATCCATTTCTTTTAGATTTTCTAACTTGGTGGAGTAAAGTTTTTAAAAGTATGATTTTATTATTCTTTGGGTTTCCTCAGTGTCTATTGTTATGCTCAATCTTTCATCTCTAATTTTGTTAATTTGAACATTTTCTTTCTTTCATTAAATAATTTGGATGAGGGTTTGTCAATCTCATTGATTTTTCTTAAAGAACTAGCTCTTTTTTTCATTGATTTTTCGTGCTTGGTTTTGTTTTAATTTTATGTTTTCTTTTGCTTTGATATTGCTTAATTCATTCCAAATACTGCTTCTGGGTGTGAATTCTTCTTTTTTCTCTAGTACATTCTAGTATGCTCTTAAGTTACCAATATTACACATAGCTAATTTTTAATGCAGGTACTAAGTGTTAGGTGTTGCCTCTTAGAGCCACTTTCATTGTATCTGAATAAGTTAAGGTTGAATATGCTGTATTTTAATTTTCATTCAGTTTTAGAATGTCCTTAATTTCTTTCTCAATTACTGTCTTGCGATATTTCCTGTCAGTAGTGAGTTGTTCAGTTTTTATGAGTTTGTTTTTGTTAGTTTTTATATCCAGTTTTAATACACAGTGTTCAGAAAGATAAGGGTTATTATTTTGATATTTTTCATATTTGTGGAGACTTGGTTTGTATACATTTATGTGGTTAATTTTGGAGAAAGTTCCATTAGATGCTCTAAAGAAAGTATATTCTTTTTTGGTTGGGTAAAATGTTTTATAAATATCTGTTAGGTCTATGTAATTTATAATGTCAGTTAGTTCCAGCATGTCATTGTTCAGTTTTTGCTCTGTTTAGTTTTTGTCTTGATGATTTGTGTATTGGTGAAAATGGGATTGTGAAGTACCTCACTATCATTGTATGAGGGTCAATATGAAATTTAAACAGTCTTACTGTTTCTTTTATGAACTAGGGTGCCCTTATGTTTAGTCCATTGATGTTAAGAACTGAAACATCATCATGGTATATTTTCCTTTGGTAGGTATAAAATATCCTTTCTGTCTCAAAAATTTTAGTTTGAAGTCTATTTTTTAAAATATTCATTTTGTTTCTCCAGATTTCTTCTCAGGTTCATTTTCTTGGAATATCTTTTTCTATCATTTTACTCTGAGGTTATGTCTGACTTGATGTTAAGGTATATTTCTTGAATACAGCAGAATGATGGATTTTTTGTCATATCCATTGTGTTATTCTGTCTTTATTGTAAAATTGATGTTGAGCGATATCAACAAATGGGGCTTGTTGATTTCTATTATTTTATTGTTGTGGGTTTATCTCCTTTTTATTTGCTGATCTGATATTATTTGTTCTTTGTATTTTTGTCCATGTGGTTCAGCTCTTCAAGTTGTAGTTTTCCTTCTTGCTCCTTCTGGAGAGATGAATTTGTAGCTAGGTATCACTTAAATTTAGTTTTTTCTTTCTTTTTGGTTTCTCAAGACAGGGTTTCTCTGTAGCGTTAGTGTTGTTTGAAGTGCTGCCTGTTGGTTCCCGTCTGCTTAGACTTGAAATAATCACACAGAAACTATATTATTTAAAACACTGCTTGGCACATTAGCTCTAGCTTCTTATTGGCTAACTTTTACATCTAATTTAAACCCATTTATTTTAATCTGTGTATTGCCATGTGGTTGTGGCTTACTGGCTAAAGGTCTGTTCAGCTTCAGTGAACAGAAGAGCTACATAGCTTCTTCTGACTTCACTCTTCTTTCTCCCAGCAAGTTCTGCCCTGCTATAGGTCCAAAGCAGTTTACAGTTGGAAATCCCACATCACCTCCCCTTTTCTGTTTAAATGAAAAGGAAGGCTTTAGCTTCAACATAGTATCCACTTTAATCTGTGTATCACCATGTGGCTGTGGCTAAAGTTCTGTCTAGCTCTGGCAGGAGCTACATGGCTTCTTCTGACTCTACCTTTCTTTCTCTCAGCATTCAGTTACATCTTCCATGGCCATCTAAGTTTTGCTCTGCTATAGGTCTAAAGCAGTTTACAGAAGGAAATCCCACATTGATGTGGGAGTGATTTCTTACTAATAAAGAAACTGCCTAGGCCCATTTGATAGGCCAACCCTTAGGTAGGCAGAGAAAACAGAACAGGATGCTGGGAGAAAGAAGCTGAGTCAGGAGTCGCCATGATTCTCCCACTCCAGACAGACACAGGTTAAGATCTTCTCTGGTAAGCCACCTCGTGGGCTACGCAGAATATTAGAAATGGGTTAGAACAATATGTAAGAGCTAGCCAATAAGAAGCTGGAACTAGCTGGGCCAGGCAGTGTTTGAAAGAATACAGTTTCCGTGTAATTATTTCGGGGCATAACCTATCCATGCGGGCGGCTGGGTGCCGGGGATGCAGCCCCGCCGCTCTTATTTCAACACCACATTACTTAGGAACAAACATAAGTTAAAGCTGAGCTTCCAAATTACTAATAAGTCTTTATGTTGTTATTGTTGCCTGGTTGTTCTGAAAAGAAAATTGTGATTGTTGCAGCTCTGGAGAGAAAGTCAGGTGATACCTGGAGCAGCAAAGGGATATCTTTGGAGCTGCAAGGGGACAGCTCTGCAGGGAAAGGTATCCTGACACATCAGAAAGTCAGGCAATACCTGAAGCTAAGATGCAGTGAGGGATGGCCTCACTTCAGGATGTAGAAATCCTGTACCTTTCCGAGAGAACAAGTACAGCTGAGCTCTGCTCTGTTTCCTTAAGGGAACTTCCAGCAGAGCTGCATGTTTCATCTTCTGCTCTGCTCAACTCTGTTCCAAGGTATTACTTCTCTTGTTTCATTCTGCTAAATGGGAAATCCCTATAGATATGTGGCAATCTCATCTGTTTTTTTTTTTTTTGTTTTGTTTTTTTGTTTTTTGTTTTTTGTTTTCTGCTCATCCCCTTGAAGGAACATCTCAGAAAAGGCTTTTGTGCTCAATGCCAGTGGAAGAAGATCTTTACCCAAAACTCTTCTAAGACAGATGATTATTTGTGAAGGGTATATGCAGGAAAGTGGCTGCCTCTGCCAGGATGGTAAAAGTGAAGCCCACAACTCAGCAGGCTGAGGGGTTTTCATAGGCCTTCTTAGGGGTGGAGTTTTCCCACAGAGATGCTTTTCTGCTCTGGAATTGGCGATTTTCCTGTTCAGGTGCATGTTAGTTTAGTTGGTTAGAATGGGTTGGGGGATGGGGAGTTGGCTCTGCTTTTATGGCCAAACTGGATTTTTCTCACTGACCTCTTTTAGACTTTTGGCTCTGTTTTCAAGGTTAGGACATATTTCTTTTACTGACTCTGATTCTAGGGTCAAAGTATGTTTCTTTGGTTCTTATCTCAGAGTCAGGGTGCATTTCTTTGGTTCTGTGTTTAGGGGCAAAGCGTTTCCTTCACTTGCTCTGGTTTCAGATTCAAGGTGTGTTTCTTTCTCTGGCTCTGGTTCAGGGCCAGGGTGCTAGATTTCCTGCTCAGAGATTGGTTGGTTTCATGTTCACTTGGTCAGTGGTAGAGTTGGCTCTGGTTTCATGGCCAAACTGTGTTTCTTTCACTGGCCCCTTTGTTTTAGTTTTTGGCTCTAGTTTTAGGGTCAGGGCATATTTCTATCACAGTTTCTGGTTTCAGGGTGAAAGTGTGTTTCTTTGGCTAGGATTGCAAAGTCAGGATGTGTTTCTTCAGTTCAGGGATAAAGCATTTCTTTTACTTGCTCAGGTTTTGGATCCAGGGTATGTTTCTTTCACTGGCTCTTGCTTCAGGGCCATGGTGGGTTTCTTTGGCTGGTCCTTTTATGCTAAAAAACTACTACTACACATCCATATTGAGTTCTAGAGTTTAGAGAAGTGAACCCATGCCCCCAATTCTAACCCGGAAGATCTCTCCAATTGATGATCACTTAAAAATAAAAATTTTCTCCAAGGGAGCATTACTAAAGAAACAAACTACTCTTAAGAGTAGATTGCATTCCCAGGAGTGGGTGGCTTTTCTGTTTTAAAAATATCCCATGTTCTATACTTATATTATTTTACTTATATATAATGTTCTCCTTTTAATCCTAAAGGTCTATTATTACAGCTTCTGCTTTAATGTTTCCAGGGTATTATAGAATTTCTCTACATACATAAAGCTCTTTTCCTTATGTTTGTTTGTTTTTTCCTATTTCAACATTTTAGTTTTTGCTTTGTCTTATTTTATTTTGTTATTAATCTTTGGACATCTGTTTATTTTCTAATTCTAGACAAAAAGGGGGTAGAAGGGGTGTATCTGGATCTGTAGGCAGTTTGGGAGGAACTTGTAGAAATGAAGAGAGGGGAAACTTAATCTGGATATATCATGTGAGAGAAAAAAATGTATTTTCAATAAGAAAGGAAAATTCTTCTCAATTTTTTAATGTTGATATGGTATTAATTCTTGTTATTTGATCTTCACTTAAGACTAGGCAATTAAAATCACTCAAAGATGTACATTGTTGCAATAATATGATGAAGTGGGAACAGGAAATATATCTGCACTGAATTTTCTCTTTTTTCAGTTTGATATATTTTATTTTTTTATTATTAAAAATTTTATTAAAAAATTTCACCTCCTCCCCTCCACCCATTTCCCTCCCATTCCCCCCACCCTCTTCTCCTCCCTCTCCGTTCCAAAGAGCAGTTCCCTGCCCTGTGGGAAGTCCAAGGTCCTCCCCCCTCCGTCCATGTCTAGGAAGGTGAGCATCCAAACAGACTAGGCTCCCACAAAGCCAGTTCATGCAGTAGGATCAAAACCCAGTGTCATTGTCCTTGGCTTCTCATCAGCCTTCATTGTCCACCATGTTCAGAGAATCCAGTTTGATCACATGCTTTTTCAGTCCCAGTCCTGCTGGTCTTGGTGAGCTCCCAGTAGATCAGCCCCACTGTCTCAGTGGGTGGGTGCATCCCTCTCGGTCCTGACTTCCTTGCTCATGTTCTCCGTCCTTCTGCTCCTCATTTGGACCTTGGGAGCTCAGACCAGTGCTTTAATGTGGGTCTCTGTCTCCATGTCTATCCATCGCCAGATGAAGGTTCTAAGGTGATATGCAAGATATTCATCAGTATGGCAAAATGATAGGGCCATTTCAGGCTCCCTCTCATCTGCTGCCCAAGGAACTAGCTAGGGACATCTTGGACACCTGGAACCCCTCTAGAGTCAAGTCTCTTGCCAACCCTAAAATGGCTCCCTTAATTAAGATACATACTTCCCTGCTCCCATATCTATCCTTCCTCCATTCCAGCCCTCCCATTCCCTCAAGCTCTCCCCATCCTCCCCTTCTCACTTTTCTCTCCCCATCTTCCCTTGCCCCCACACCACCCCTACCCCCAAGTTCCCAATTTTTGGCTGGCCATCTTGTCTACTTTCAATATCCAGGAGGATAACTAAGTTTTTCTTTGGGTTCACCTTCTTATTTAGCTTCTCTAGGATCATGAATTATTGGCTCAATGTCCATTATTTATGGCTAGAATCCACTTATGAGTGAGTACATACCACATTCATCTTTTTGGGTCTGGGTTACCTCACTCAGGATAGTGTTTTCTATTTCTATCCATTTGCATGCAAAATTCAAGATGTCATTGTTTTTTACTGCTGAGTAGTACTCTAATGTGTTTATATTCCACACTTTCTTTGTTCATTCTTCCATTGAGGGACATCTAGGTTGTTTCCAGGTTCTGGCTATTACAAATAATGCTGCTATGAACATAGTTGAAAAAATGCTTTTGTAGTATGATAAGGCATCTCTTGGGTGTATTCCCAAGAGTGGTATTGCTGGATCCTGAGGTAGGCTGATCCCAAATTTCCTGAGAAACTGCCACACTGATTTCCAAAGTGGTTGCACAAGTTTGCATTCCCACCAGCAATGGATAACTGTACCCCTTACATCACATCCTCTCCAGCAAAGGCTATCATTGGTGTTTTTGATTTTAGCCATTCTGACAGGTGTAAGATGCTATCTCAAAGTGTAACGGCGTAAGCGAATGCAGACAGATTGTCAAAATATAGACAGCTTTAATGGAGGAATAGACTTACAGAACCACTGTTCCCGCGGAGACCAGGAAAGCAGAAGAGAGCGCTGGGAGCACGCTCACCAATTTTATAGGAGAACTTTAGCCTGAGGCGAACACGCCCCCTAAGGGGTGGGACTTTTCCCTACATCTCCCCCTTTTGTCTAAATAAGACAGAACTAAACCAAATACAACTATATACAATAATAACAAATAAATATAACAAACAATATTGAGAATCAAAAGTTTTGCTAAACATTCTATCTCAAGGAGTCTAAATAATGTAGAGAGTAACTACAATTATATAATCTTCAACTCCATCAAAGATCCGAGAAGGCAATAAATATTACTTAACAAACGATCCAAATGTGTAACAATTGACAAAGACAACTGACTACCTGAGCAATCACCCAAAGTCTCGTTTGCAATGTTGAGTCAACCAACTTTGGCTAAGGCCTAACATAACTGACATACCATTATTAAAGGCAAGGAACTTTTCAAAACTATCTTACCCTGTCTTGGCAGGATATGACAGTCCTGTTGTATCCATTGATGCACGCTCTGTATCTTTGTCAGTGGTTGAGGTATGGGCTTTTCTTAACCCAAAGGCCAGTTCTGCCAAGAAGACAAGCTCCCAGTGGAGTGTCTTTGGTGCTCAACGTTCTCTCGGGAATAGAGCGGTGTTGCCAGGAGCAATTGTGTCTCACTATCACGAAACTCTGAGTTATATTAAAGGCCATATTCTACAGCTCTCCAAAGAGGTTGAAGATTATCTATCTATACTGAGTATAATCTCTATATATCTAAAGAACCTGATTAGTCTAATTACAAATGACAAACTTAGATGACTATTAATCTATATAATTCTCAATATCTATCTAACTTAAAGACTAAAACAATAAACAACTGTGCAATATATGAAGACAATGATCTTCATCTGTAAACAATGTCATTACATATCAAATGTAAACAATGTTATTACATAAATAGTATCAGAGGTAGAAATGTACATTGTGATATGGTAGATGTATCAATACAATATAAGCATATTCTTATACAAAAATAGAGGTAGGAACACTCACATTCAATATTCAATATGTCAATATACAGAAAACAGTACCAATACAATTTTCTAAAAACAGTAACTCACAAATACCAATCATCCCATCAAACCAGTTAATCCCCCCCCCTTTTTTTTTTTTCGAACATACCCCTAATTCCATAAAACATCTCCCCATCCCCTCAACCCCAAACCAACCACTAAAAGATGTCCCTAACCCTGAGGGCAAACTCTGTTGGGAGAGGGGACGTCGTCCTCTAAGATTGCTTCAAGCTGACATGGGGGCGATGTTCTCCTTAGGGGCTCCTGTGAAAGCAAATGATGGTAAAATTCCCAAATTAACCTTTGACCTAAGAAAATTATAACTAGTCCCTGAGCACTTTGAGAAGGTCCGGCCAGAGTGTTGTCAAAAATGTGCACCATTCGAAATTGTCTTGTGCAGTTGGTACCAAAAAACAGGTCTCATATTAGCGCGTAAAAAAGAGAAAAAGAAAAAAAATATTCATGACGTCATAAAAACCAGGTTGAGTTGATGTTGTGGGGCCCCATCTTCATCCTGGAAACTTCAAAAATTACTGTAGGGAAATTTGTTGCTTGTTATGGGAAATTTAAACATTAACAACAAGGACATATTCTGACATATAAAGAAAGACACAGATATGAGGAAAAGCAAAGAAAGTTTATCAAGTATATAATTATCCTCATTCTGTCCCATTTCATGGCTCCTGATCTGAGACAGAAACTCTGAGATATCTCTTATCAACAGGCTTGGAATTGAAGAGGGACTGAGCCATAGTCCAACTCCAAAACCAGCTCTACATATTTATAAAGAAGCGTTCAAAGAGAAAAAAGAAAATATATATATAATCAATACTTACTCATGTTACTGTTGAGTCTTAGTGGGTCGTAACTATTTTCCATCCATCAGTTATTAAATATTCAGGGTCCCTTAAATTCTTTGAAGATCAGTATTTTCCTGTGGAGATAAAAAAAAAAAAAAACCCTGCCCCCAACCTACCTGAATTCCTTACCATCAGTATGCTCGCCATCCTTGTGAATGAATTGTTATTTATCTTTTCCAAATGGCTTTTCTTCTTCATACCGAACCTTTATTAATTTTGACGGTATCCACAATTGTTCCTCACCTGTGGAGATAAGAGCAAAACCCCTTCCCCAACGCAGCACATCTCCTGGCTTCCATTGTGAGGTCAGCACATCCTTGAAATAAACTGGTTGATTTAGTTCAGTAGACTTTTCCATTATCCAATGTCTTTCTGCAGCCGTTGTCCCCTTCTCATTAGCGTTAAGAAAATTCAAGGTTAACAAAGCATTATGTAACCTATTTCTGGGGGTGTTTTCCACCCCTTTCTGTTTATTCAACATATCCTTTATAGTTCGATTTGATCTTTCTATGACTGCTTGACCTGTAGGATTGTATGGTATACCTGTAACATGCTTGATATTGTAATAGTCAAAAAACCGTTTCATTTTCCTAGAGGCATAAGCAGGACCATTATCTGTCTTTATTTGTGTAGGTATACCCATGATAGCCATGACTTCTAATAAATGAGTGATTACTGAATCAGCTTTTTCTGAACTTAAAGCAGTTGCCCACTGAAAGCCTGAATAAGTGTCAATGGTGTGGTGAACATACTTCAATTTGCCAAATTCTGCAAAGTGAAACACATCCATCTGCCAGATTTCATTCCTTTGGGTGCCCTTTGGATTAGCCCCTGCAGGCAGTGGCGTTTGGTTATAGAAAGAGCAAGTAGGGCATTTCTTTACAATCTCCTTAGCTTGTTGCCATGTGATAGAAAACTCTTTCTTCAAACCTTTGCTATTAACATGATGTTTTTTATGAAATTCAGAGGCTTGTAGCACACTACCAATCAATAATTGATCAATTTCTGCATTACCTTGTGCTAGAGGACCTGGCAGACCCGTATGGGATCGGATGTGTGTTATGTACATAGGGCAAAGCCTGTTCCTGATCAAATCTTGAACCTGGATAAACAATGAGGTTAGTTCTGTATCATCAGGTATAAATTCAGCAGTTTCAATATGTAAAATAACTCTTTCTGCGTATTGTGAATCAGTAACTATATTAATAGGTTCTCTAAAATCCCTTAGCACCATAAGAATGGCATATAATTCTGCCTTCTGGACAGAATCATAAGGACTTTGTTCCACCTTACCCAAGTCTTCCGATTTGTAACCTGCCTTCCCTGTTTTATTGGCATCAGTATAGAATGTACGGGCTCCAGTTATTGGAGCATCACGGACGATTCGAGGAAGGATCCAAGAAGTTCTCTTTATGAAGTTAAGCCTCTTGCTTTTTGGATAGTTGTTATTAATGTCTCCCAAAAAATTAGCACAAGCTCTTTGCCATGTTTCATTATCTTCCCATAATTTCTTTAGTTCATCAGCAGTGAAAGGCACTATAATTTCTGCTGGGTCTATGCCTGCTAGTTGACGAAGTCTCAGCTTGCCTTTTATAATTAACTCAGAGACTTTTTCCACATAAGTTTTCAGTTTTTTACTTGGTTTATGTGGTAAAAAGATCCATTCCAAGATAATATCATCTCTCTGCATTAAAATTCCTGTAGGAGAAATTTTGGATGGTAATATGACGAGAATACAATCGAGCTCTGGATTCACCCTGTCCACATGTGCCTGTTGTAATTTTTCCTCAATTATTGTCAGTTCCTTTTCTGCTTCAGCTGTTAATTCTCTGGGACTGTTTAAGTCTTTATCACCTTCCAAGGTTTTGTTCAAATGAATTATTAGATCAGGTGTTATCCCAACAGCTGGTCGTAGACTGGAAATGTCTCCTAACAGTCTTTGAAAGTCATTAAGAGTCTGTAGGCGATCTCTCCTAATTTGTGCCTTTTGTGTCTTAATTTTTTGCAAACCTATTTTATAACCTAAATAATTAACAGAATCTCCCTTCTGTATCTTCTCAGGAGCAATTTGCAATCCCCATTTAGGTAAAAGTATCTTTATTTCTTCAAACAGTCTGTTCAAGGTATCCATGTTTGAATCGGATAACAAGATGTCGTCCATGTAGTGGTATATTATAGATTTGGGAAATTTCTTGCGTATTATTTGCAATGGTTGGTTCACAAAATATTGGCACAAGGAGGGGCTATTTAACATACCCTGGGGGAGGACGGCCCAGTGGTACCTCTTGGAAGGTTGAGAATTGTTGTAAGTAGGCACCGTGAAGGCAAATTTTTCTCTATCTTCTTTTTGTAAAGGTATGGTGAAAAAACAATCCTTTAAATCAATAACTATAAGAGGCCATCCTTTTGGTAATAAAGAGGGCAAAGGGATTCCAGATTGCAGAGGACCCATAGGTTGAATAACCTTGTTGATAGCTCTGAGATCTGTCACCATTCTCCATTTACCTGATTTTTTCTTAACCACAAATACAGGAGAATTCCAAGGGCTGGTAGATTCTTCTATATGTCCAGCATCTAATTGCTCTTGTACCAGCTGTTCTAAAGCCTGTAACTTTTCCTCAGCTAGAGGCCATTGCTTTGTCCATATTGGTTTCTCAGTCAACCATTTTAGAGGCAAGGCTGTTGGTATCTCTGAAGGGGCTTCAATTACTTGTTCTTGTATGGCCCGAATGGCCGGTTTTCTCCGTTTGTAATATCTTTTAATATTATTCTCAGAAATATAGGCTCTAGAAGTAGCAGGAATGTTAATTTGGGTATTCCATTGTTGTAATAGGTCACGACCCCATAAATTCATTGCAATATTGGCTACATATGGCCTTAATTTTCCTATTTGTCCCTCAGGCCCTATACATTCAACCCATCTTGTGCTCTGTCTTACTCGAGATAGGGTTCCAATTCCCAGGAGCTGAACATTTACATTCTGAAGAGGCCAATACGGATGCCAAGATTCTGGGGTAATGATACTTACATCAGCACCTGTGTCCAGCAGGCCAGTAATAAAAATGCCATTTACACACACTCTCAGCTTAGGTCTTTGATCATTTATAGAAGTTTGCCAAAACACACGTAACTCATCTTTCTGCTCATTATCGTTTGTAACAGTAGGCATGAGGTTTCCTAATTGTCCTGACGAGGCACGTTCTCTGCAGAAACTGGAAATGACTGAACCATGTTTGCCATGGGGGCCTGTGAGGCCCCCCCTCTCACGTTTCCCGTCTGTATCAGGTTGCCTTGTCTATCTCTTGTAGACCTGCATTCATTCGTCCAATGTCTACCTTTTCCACATCTTCTACATAAACCTGAAGGCTGAGTCCTCCTATTTCTGTTATTTCTAGAAGATGCATTATTATTATTTCTGAAGATCCGTTGTTTACAATTCCTTTTCATATGACCCATTTTGCCACAATTAAAACATTTGGTATTCTGGTGTCTCCTTTTACCATTGGAAATTGCTTCTTCTACCCATGCTTCAGTGCCATAATCAAATGTATCAACATCCAGTGTATGCAAGACCCATTCTTCCAAGGGTGCTGATCTGAACCTTAAAGGCCCCAAAATCTTTTTGCATTCCACATTTGCATTTTCATAAGCCAAAGACTCAATCATTATACGTCTTGCGTCAGGGTCAGGTATCCCTATTTGCACAGCCTTAGTAAGTCTTTGTAAAAAATCACTAAAAGGTTCTCTCAGACCTTGTTTAATTGTGACAAATGATTCCATTCTCTGTCCTGGGTCTTGTACCCTGTCCCAAGCCCTTAAGGCTGCTGTAGTGCATATGGAGAGTGTGTTTTCGTCCAAATTAGCTTGTTCCTGAGGGTCAGAAAAGCGTCCTTCACCTAGAATTTTATCTAGGGAGATGTCACTTCCCTTCGCCTTTTCTTGCTGTTCTAAAAGTCTAGCCTCTTGCCTGAACAAGCATTTCCATTTTAAGTGCGGCCCACTCTCAAGGACTGCAGAGCTCAGCTGGAGCCAGTCCAATGGCGTAGCTCTGCTTGTGGATGCCCAAGACTTTAGCATCTCTTTAACAAAAGAGGAATGCATCCCGAAAGTCATGACAGCCTGTTTAATTTCTTTGAGATCATTCATACGGACATGCTCCCATGTATCTTCCTTAATGACCCTAGGGTTTCTGGAACCAATCACCTTCTCTGTTGTTATTACTGGAAAGGCAGGTAGAGCTGTAGGTAGAGATTTGTGGAAATTGTCCCGGAGGGATTTACCCACAGATGTAGTTAAAATTTGCCTTTCTACCGTTTGTTCTTCTTCATCAGAATTTAGAAATTCCTCAATCTTTTCAATTCTATTCACCATTGCCTTCTGCAATGTCTGTATCTCCTGTCCAGAATTATGTTCCAAAGCCTTCATTGAGGATTCTAAAGTATGAAGTTTGTCCATTAGAGATAAGTTCTCATCTTTGGACATAATTTTTATGGCATAAACCGTGCCTTCTTGTATTGACAATCTTTCTGCCAATCTGTCATAAGCTTTAGACAAAATCCGATAGTCACATTCAGCAGTTTTGATTCTCTCAGTTACTATTTCAGTTCCTACAGAAAGGGACTGAAGCTTACAACCCAAATCAGCTGTTCCCTCTTCCATAGTAATGAGTTTCTCCTTAATATCAGCCACTAATGTTTCAGTTCCTACAGAAAGGGACTGGAGCTTACGATCCAAATCAGCTGTTCCCTCTTCCATAGTAATGAATTTCTCCTTAATATCAGCCTGTAATGTTTCAGTTCCTACAGAAAGGGACTGGAGCTTACGATCCAAATCAGCTGTTCC
Organism: Alexandromys fortis; assembly: GCF_014885135.2. Classification (NCBI taxonomy): domain Eukaryota; kingdom Metazoa; phylum Chordata; class Mammalia; order Rodentia; family Cricetidae; genus Alexandromys; species Alexandromys fortis. The sequence goes on along the minus strand of NW_026068263.1, from coordinate 679,740 downwards.
CTCTTCCATAGTAATGAATTTCTCCTTAATATCAGTCTGTACCTTTTTTAAATTTTCCTCAGTTGATCGAGTCATGTTAAACAAAGATCTGTTCTCCTCCTGGAGAACTTCAAACTGATTCTTGAGAAGATTGTTGTCATTCTCAATTGTTTTTAAGCGTGCAACCTCTGCTCGTAAAGACTTTATCATATTTCTATTATCAAACCATATAGTGCCAAGGAAAACTACGAATCCCAGAAAGATCCATAGAGGTGGGGTGATAGACACCTCTTGTAAAATCTCCCACATGGTACAATTAAAAAAACTGTTAAATTCTTGAATGGTAACGTGTTCAGACATTTTAATTATAAAAGAAAATTTTTTCTCTTACCTGCAACGACTGGTTCCTGCCGGTGGTGGTCTCTGTGGTTTTGGAGCCTGTCTTGGAACTAGCTCTTGTAGACCAGGTTGGCCTCGAACTCACAGAGATCCGCTTGTCTCTGCCTCCCGAGTGCTGGGATTAAAGGCGTGTGCCACCACAGCCTGGCCGGCCTTGAACTCACAGAGATCCGCTTGCCTCTGCCTCCGGAGTGCTGGGATTAAAGGCGTCTGCCACCACCGCCTGGCCGGCCTTGAACTCACAGAGATCTGCCTGCCTCTCTGAATATTATGGGCCTGAAGGCAGAGTGTATCTCGGACTCAGCCCTGGGGCCCGAGTCATAAACTAAGAAAATGACACCCGGGAGCGTGCTGTGTTAGCTAGCAGGCTACGCGCTTGAGTAGGGGGCAAAATAGCCTGACGTTGGACGCCAAAATGTAACGGCGTAAGCGAATGCAGACAGATTGTCAAAATATAGACAGCTTTAATGGAGGAATAGACTTACAGAACCACTGTTCCCGCGGAGACCAGGAAAGCAGAAGAGAGAGCTGGGAGCACGCTCACCAATTTTATAGGAGAACTTTAGCCTGAGGCGAACACGCCCCCTAAGGGGTGGGACTTTTCCCTACATCAAAGTTGTTTTGATTTGCATTTCTCTGATTGCTAAGGAGGTTGAGCATGACCTTAAGTGTCCTTTGGCCATTTGAACTTCTTCTGTTGAGAATTCTCTGATCAGTTTAGTGCCCCATTCTTAATTGGGTTAATTAGGATTTTAAAATCTAGTTCCTTGAGTTCTTTATATATTTTGGAAATCAGACCTTTGTCTGTTGCAGGGTTGGTGAAGATCTTCTTCCAGTCAGTAGGTTGCCTTTTTGTCTTAGTGACAGTGTCCTTTGCTTTACAGAAAATTCTCAGTTTTAGGAGGTCCCATTTATTCAATGTTGCCCTTATTGTCTGTGCTACTGGGGTTATATTTAGGAAGTGGTCTCCTGTGCTCATGTGTTGTAGATTACTTCCCACTTTCTCTTTTATCAGGTTCAGTGTGTTCAGACTGATATTGAGGTCTTTAATCCATTTGGACTTGAGTTTTGTGCATGGTGATAGATATGGATCTATTTTCATTCTTCTACAGGTTGACAACCAGTTATGCCAGTACCATTTGTTGAAGATCTTTTTTCTTCCATTGTATACTTTTAGCTCCTTTGTCAAAAATCAGGTGTTCATAGGTTTGTAGGTTAATATTCTGGCCTTCTATATGATTCCATTGGTCAACTTCTCTGTTTTTAATGCCAATACCAAGCTGTTTTCTATACTGTAGCTTTGTAATAGAGTTTGAAGTCAGGGATGGTAATGCCTCCAGAAGTTCCTTTATTGTATAAGGTTGTTTTGGCTATCCTGGGTTTTTTGTTTTTCCATATAAAGTTGATTATTGTTCTCTCAAGGTCTGTGAAGAATTTGGTTGGGATTTTAATGGGGATTGCATTAAATTTATAGATTGCCTTTGGTAGAATTGCCATTTTTACTATGTTGATCCTACTCATCCAAGAGCATGGGAGATCCTTCCATTTTATGGTGTCCTCTTCAATTTCTTTCTTTAATGCCTCAAAGTTCTTGTCCAATAGATCTTTCACGTCCTTGGTTAGACTTACCCCAAGATACTTTATGCTATTTTTGGCTATTGTAAAAGGTGACGTTTCTCTGAATTCCCTCTCTGCATCTCTATCCTTTGTGTATGGAAGGGCTATTGATTTTTTTGAGTTGATCTTGTAACCTGCCACATCACTGAAGTTATTGATGTGCACTGAATTTTCATGCATTTATCTGTGTGACTATTGACTGTAATCTCTCTCTTTCTATCATTTGCAGCAGGTCTCACCTACTCTTCAGCACTGTGATCTCCAAGTGATACTTAAAAGAAAAGGAAAACAATGAAAGTGAGTGAGTGATTTATTTTTAGCATGTCAAGTCCATGATATAGATATTTGGGTTGGCAAGGAGACAAGTAGAAGATACTGCTGGTATAATTAATCCCCTATGTGCTTTTAACAACACAATGCAACAAAGCATCCATATCTTCAATCTAAAGATGAAATATAAATTAAATAATAAAATTATTTTTAATTATTTGTAAGATAGTCGTATAAACACATTTAATCACCATGAAATGAATTTTATAAATAATGAAAGATACATTAAATACATTGCTCTATATTTGCTCTTTTTTCTGCAAGTTGCTTTTGGTCACTGAGTTTTTTTTAATTTATTTATTTCTTTATTAATTAATTAAAGATTTCTGTCTCTTCCCCACCGCCGCCTCCCCTTTCCCTCCCCCTCCTCCAATCAAGTCCCCCTCCCTCGTCAGCCCAAAGAGCAATCAGGGTTCCCTGGTCACTGAGTTTTATCAAAGCAGCAAAAAGTAACCAATATAGTACTTTGTACCAAAGACTTGGCTGTGAGAAAGAATGTGCCCATGGTATTTTTAAATGGATCTAGATGACCTAAGAACTGTGGAATAGAAAAGTAATTCACTAGCTAGAGCAATAAGACAACAAAAGGAGATTAAGGGGATGCAATTTGGAAAGAAGTCAAATTTTGCCTATTTGAAGATGATATGATAGTATACATAATTGACCCCCAAAATTCTACTGGGTAAATCCTACAGCTGATAAACATCTTCAGTAAAGTGGCTGGAAAGATTAACATAATAATGCTGCTATGAACATGGTTGAGCAAATGTCCTTGTGGTATGAGCATGCATCCTTTGGTAACATGCCCAAGAGTGGTACTGCTCAGTCTTGAGGTAGATGGATTCCCAGTTTTCTGAGAAACTGCCATCTTGATTTCCCAAGTGGTTGTATGAGTTTGCACTCTCACCAGAAATGAGGGATGTTTCCTTTACTCTGTATCTGGTCCAGTATAAACTATCATCAGTGTTTTTGTTTTTATCTATTCTGACTGGTGTAAGATGTATCTCAGAGTCATTTTGAGTTGCATTTCCATAATGCCTAAAGATATTGAGCAATCGATTACTCAAGTGTTCTTTTTGCCCTTTGAGATTTTTCTGTTGAAAATTCTCTGTTTAGATCTGTACCCCATTTTTAAATTGGATTATTTGATATTTTGATGCCTAATTTCTTTAGTTCTTTCTATATTTTGGAGATCAGTCCAATGTGGGGTTGGTGAGGATCTTTTCCCATTCAGTTGACTGCCATTTTGTCTTATTTACTGTGTCCTTTGCTTAAAGAAGCTTCTCGGTTTCAGGAGGTCCCATTTATTTACTGTTGTTCTCAGTGTGTATGCTACTGGTGGTATATTTAGGAAGTGGTCTCCTATGCCCATGTGTCCAAGGCTCCTTCCAAATTTCTTTTCTTTGAAGTTCAGTGTGGTTGGATTTATGTTAATATCCTTGAGACTTTGGACTTGCGTTTTGTGCATGGTGACAAGTAGCAGTCTATTTGTATTTTTGTTCATGTTGACATACATCTATTCTAACACCACTTGTTGAAGATGCTTTCTTTTTCCATTGTATAATTTTAGGTTCTTTGTCAAAAATCAGGTCTCTGTAGATGTGTGTATTAATATTAGGACCCTTTGTTTGATTCCATAGGTCTACTGGTATGTGTTTATGCTAATACCAAGCTGTTTTTACTGCTGTAGCTCTATAATAGGGTTTTTATGGCAGGGATAATGATACCTCTAGAAGTTCCTTTATTGTACAGAACTTTTTTTTTTTTTTTGGTTATCCTGGGTTTTTTGTTTGTTCAAAACATAGAACTAAGAAACTGTATATCAAAACCACAAATAATCCAATTAAAAGCTGGTACAGATATAAACAGAATTCTCAAAAGAAGAAAAAAGAGAAAACCTAAGTGGATGTAAAATACTTAAAGATATGTTTATCCTTAGTCATCAGGGAAATGCAAATCAAAACTATTTTGAGGTTGCATCTCATACCTGTAAAACAGAAAGTGAACAACTGACAGCTCATACTGGCAAGGATGTTAAATAAAGGCAACACTCTTCTTTTGCTAGGAAGAGCATAAAGTTTTAGAGATACTATGAAAATCAATGTGGTAGTTCCTAAAAAAGATGGATAGATCTACATCAAGATACAGCTATGCCGTTCTTGAGCATATACACAAAGGACGCCACAGAAACACTTGCTCATCTATCTTCATTGCTACTCTTTTTGATTAGCCTGGAATTGTAAAAAAAAAAAAAAACTAAAAGATTCTCAATGGAAAAATGGAAAAAAATAATGTGATTATTTACACAATGGAGAATGACTTAGCTGTTAAAAAATGATGTCATCTTAGCCATTCTGACCAGTATAATTTTATGTATTCCAGGGTCATTTGGATTTGCATTTCCTTGATGGCTAAGATCAAAAGCTCCAATGATAGGTTTGCTGGAGTGTATGTAAGGGGAACACTCTCCCATTGCTAGAGGGAGTGCAAACTCATAGCCACTTTGGAAATCAGTATAGCAGTTTCTCAGAAAATTGGAAAGCAATTTACATCAAGATCCAGAAATAACACTTGAGCATGTAGCCAAAGGATGCCTACTTATACCACAAGGATATTTGCTCAGTTTTGTTTATAGAAGCATTATTTGTAATAGCCATAATCTGAAAACAACCTAGATGCCCCTCAAATAAACTCAGCAGAAAAATTAGGACATCTTGAAATTTGCAGGCAAATGGATGAAACTAGAAAAGAAAATCATCCTGAGTGAGGTAACCCAGACCCAGAAAGACAAACATGGTATCTACTCACTCATATATAGATACTAGACATAAATCAAAGGATAACCAGCCTATAGTCCATGAACTCAGAGAAGCTAGGTAATAATGAGAACCCTAAGAGAGATACACATGGATCTTCTTGGGAAGGGGAAACTAACAAGATCTTTCGAGAAAATTGGGAGCATGGGGGTGAGGAGAGGGGGTAGAATGAGGGGATGGAGAAGAGGAGGGGGAAGAGAACATGAGGGAACAGGATGACCAAGATAGGAAAAGGACATAGAGGAGAAAAAAAGAAAGAAATAGATATCTTGATTGAGGGAGTAATTATGGGATTTAGTAAGAAACATTTCCCTAGGGAAATCCCAAGGAATCCACAAGGATGATCCCAGACGAGACTTAAGCAATAGTACAGAGGATATCTGAAGTGGCCTTCCCCTGTAATAAAATTTATGATTAAATTAATTCTCATCATAGAACCTTCATCTAACAATTGATAGAAGGAAATGCAAAGATCCACAGCTAAGCAGCAGGCCCAGCCCCCAGAGTCCACTCAAAAAGAGGAAGGAGTGATAATGTGAGCACAGGGGTCAAGACCATGATTGTGATACCCATAGAAACCCCTGACCTGAGCTAGTGGGAGCTCACTACCTCTAGACTGACAGTGGAGGAATCTGTGCTGCTGCAGCCTGGCCCTCCAGACAGGGGTAGAGGAGTAGACTGAGGAGAAACAGTAATTAGAATATATTATATGAAAAAGTAGTCTATTTTCAACAAAAGGTAAAAACAATAAAAATGTATCTAAAAAATAAAAAAAACCATTATATACTTCCAATTAAAAATATTTTAAGTACTATCTTATTTTGTAGCCATGTTTAAAATTATATGAAAGTGTAAGCCAGTAAATCCCATGGGAAATAACTAAGCTACTCACTGTTGAATTAAGCTTTAGGGGTATTTAGTATTTGTCAGAACCATTCACAGACACATATATTGGTCCTGATATGGAATTAGCTCTCCAAACTGACGTGTGCTGTGATGGCTAGTTATGGTTTAAGTTGAAATTACCATGCTTAACAGATATGTAAAACAAAAATTGCTTCTAACTTGTGACCCCCACTTACCTAAGCACAATTCTCTTCCTAGAATTCTGGGAGTCTTGCTGAAGCAAGGAAAAAGGGATCATATAAGTCAGGAGGGTCATGACAAGGGAACCCACAGAGAGAGTTGACTTCAGCTCATGGGAGCATACAGACTCTGGAACAACACTTAGGGGGCCTCCCAGGGACCTACACAGGCCCTCTGCGTGTGTGTGAATGTAGTGTAGCCTGGTCTCTTTGTAAGGCTCCTATCAGTGAGATCAGGACCTGTCCCTGGAGCTTAGCTGGCTTTTGGGAACCTCCTCTCTTTAGAGGATTACCTGGCCCAGGCATAATGCAAGTGGGGGAGCTTGGTTCTAGTCAACTTGAGGTGTCCTGGTTTTTTCAAGCCCATGGGAGGCCGGCCCTTCTTGAATGGAGGAATGAAAGGGGAAGTTGGGAGGTGTGAAATGGGGGTGGGAGAAGAGGAAGGAGGGGAAACTGTTGTCAATATGTAAAATAAATTAAACAAAATGTTATTTTAAAAAGAAGGAGGAAATAAAAATTGTGGTAGTGCTCATATTCTCACCCAGTGGAATTAACATTTTTGATCCGTCGACCTCCGGGTTATGGGCCCAGCAGGCTTCCGCTCCACCACTCTGCTACCTACAGTGGTATTGACTGTCAGAGTGAACTGTAATGCTGAGAAAAGCACCAACTGCCCACAGAAGCCTCTCCTGGTTAGTCCTAGAAATTTATGTGAAATCAGATTCTGTTGGAATCCAGATCTGGGATGAAGAGGGCTTTGCACCTTCTATATGGTTCTCGTTGTTTAGCTATGAGGAGCTGAGATGGAAGTTGGTGATTATAATTAACCTTATAAATTGAACGTGGTAAAGTTTTGTCTATCTGCTTATATGTATAGACGGGTCTGTATTTTCTGGTTTGCCCATAAGTTCTGCTGCAAGTATGGGAGCTGAAATGGAAATGACTCAGGCAAATTGAATGTGTGAATCATGGTGGTCACCACATTTTGTTTCTGACTTGTCTCCTTTGAATGGTAAATTTTTATGTTCTGTGTTTATTGTTGTTTTGTTTTGTTTCTGCTTATGTTGGCCACATGCTATCACTAATGTTGCTTGCTTTGATATTCAGGCCTCAAAATTTATCTGTGAGCATTTTGGTCACTGTATTAAATTTAGCAAGGATTCAAATGTCTTTTAACTGAGGATAATATCAAAGTTGTTTTATACTGTTCTACTTTATCTAAAAGTTGGCTCTAGAATTGGGTTATGGCTCCTCTCTTTAGACCCAAGCATGATTACTTAAAGTCTCTCCTCTGCCCTATATCAGGTAATCAGTCCGATTTTGTGACAGGGAAAAGAGATCAGGCAAAAAAGCAAAAACTTTAAAGACTATTGGTTTATTTAACTACCAAAACTTTGCTAAGTTGTAAACTTCATGTCAAGGTTTGTGAGACTGTTATGTGAACTTTCTATTTCTCAAGATTTCTAAGCTAATTGTGTATGGTTAAAAATCTATAAAATCTGTAACAAAACATTAAAGCAAGGTTGACAGTTAAAAATCTACACTCATAATCTCACAGGAACTACATGGTGTGACACCATTTTAGGATTTAAGTAACATGTGGCTTGCCACAGTCTTAGCTGATGTCTCCCATTGGGATGGAGACTAACATATAGCTGGCAGTCATTTTCACTAGTATTAGAGAGTATGCATACCACATGACTTTACTGCTATCTTAATTAAATGTGACCACACACTGTAAACCAACCAAGAAATCAACAATAGGTCTCCAAGATATTTTGGAATATGATGAATTTTTGTATGATAATTCTTGTCCTAGAACCAAGGTTAATAAAAGATATAATTTAAAAATAATGCTTTTAAAATAAGGTATTATAAGGAATTATTTTAAATAAGATATTAAAACTGTACCTCCATGCATTCATACACAGGAATGTAACTTGTGTTGGTAGTCAAATACTAGAATTTAAGAGTCATTTAGTCATGAAGTAGTCGTGGAAACAAGCTAGGCTTGGCAGTGTGTGACAGGGTTGGGGTTCCTAAAGATAGTCCAGTTACAATGGGGAATCCCAGTTTTGGAGATGGTGGTGTTATGTGAGGATCATCAGGAACAATAACTACAACATAATGGACATGATTGAGTCTAAAAGACAGGTTGTGTGTGTTGACAAATGTGGAACCTGAGAGATGACCTGAGCCCCTTAGAGAATGCCAGAGGATTATAAAGTATTCCTAGTGTGAGTGTTATACCTCTGGAGGGAAAGCTATTCTGACTGTGAGAGTTCAGGCTGTACCTGTAGGTGTTACACCTCTGAAGGAAAAGGTATCCTGGATGTAGAAAGCCAGGCTATAACTGTAGCTTGAAACAGAAAGGTGTTTGAGTTGTAGGTATACACTGGCTTCTGACAGTAAGGATACCTTTCTCTTTGGAACTGTAACACTTACAGAAATACCCTGGCTTCTGATGGTTGTGGCGGCTTAGATTAATGAAGACAAATTGTAATAAATCTTTGCACAACTTTAATGGAAAAACCAGACTCACGAAACCAAGGTTCCCGCGGAGCACAGGAAACAGGAAGGGAAGCGCAGGCTTCTGCACAGGCAATTTATCAGTAAACATTCGCCAGAGGCGAGTCCGCCCCCTTAGGGGCGGGCCTAACCCTACAGATGGTCAAGATATTATTCCTTTCTGAGCTGTAACACCTATAGGTATATTCTGGTTTCCAACAACCAGGATAGATTCCTTTTCCTTCCAAGCTGTAACTGTTAGTATTCAGGCATCTGTACTGGTCTGACCTTGGGATTCTGACAGGCTACATCCTCAGCTGCACCCACTAAGAGTACCTTCTGGGCACATTCACTATATTTCTCTGAAAAGGATGCTACTCACCTCCAATCTCTTTGTCTTTCTCTGTCTCTGTGTGTTACCCCCCCTCCTTCTCTATATGTCTTTCAGTCTCCCCCTCTCTCTTTCTGCCTCTCTCTTCTCCTCTGCTGCTCCTACCCCCAGAGAGGCCTCCCTCCCCCTGTTCCCTTCAGTCTTCTTTTATTTCCTTTCCCCTAATAAAACCCCTCCACATGAACTCTGTTGCATGGAATCTTTCTCTCTCCTGGTGCTTTTTTAATTACAACAGTAGCATCTACAACAACCAGGATACCTTTTCCTTCTGAGCTATATGTATAACCTGGTTTCTGAGAGCCAGAATACCTCTTCGTCCAGAGCTGTAACACTTAAACTTAGAGCACAGAGTTGGTTGCAGAGTTGGAGTTTGGTTTTGCCTTATCCAGATTGTGGTTGTGCCCTGTTTCTTCCTTTGTGAAGTAAAGAAGGGGTACATAATTAATTTTTTTGATATTGAAGGAGTCCAAAATTTAGAAGTTTCTTTTATAAGGATATGGGACTATTAAAAATGTTTTATATTATATGTTTATTAACATGTAATCTTAAAAAATAAATTAAAAGATAAAAAGTTAGGATCAGAGCTATGAGCACAAAAGACAAAAAACCTGAAACTTATATTCATATTTTATGATGCAGCAAGATGAGACAATGACCTAAGCAGTCTGGCGAAGAGCATATAGAATGTTGCTCCTTACCGTAGCTTTATTCAGGCTAACTGACTTAGGAATATATGTCAGGACAATTTTGTCTTTACTAACTTTGTTAAGAATGTAGGCAAAACGATAGACTGAGAAAAATTACATTGAATGAGGTAAACCAGATCCAGAAAGACAAATACTATATATTATTTCCCATGTATTTTCGAGTCTTTTGTTTGTTTGTTTGTTTGTTTGCTTTTCATTTGAGACAGAGTATCTCTTCATAACAGTTCTAGCTGCCCTGGAACTAGCTCTTGTAGACCAGGTGACCTCAAAATCACAGAGATCCAACTGCCTGTGCCTCCCAAGTGCTGGGATTAAAGGTATGCATCACCACTGCCCATAGTCTTTTATGTTTTTATATGAGTGTTTCATTTAGACTAGACATAAGGTCAGGAAATTGGTAAGAGACAAAGAATAGGGGACAAATCTGAAGTGAAAGGAAACAACACAGGAGATATGAAGGAGGAAAGAAAAATAAAGGCACAGGAAGGATTAAATTAGGTGGGAATCATATAGAAGACTACATTTGGAGAGAGATAGCTGACACTAAGGACTTTTAAAAACTCTATAGAAACCTACTACTACAGCAGAAACTTTCTTAAAGACATGTACATATATAAAAGAAGTTCAAATTACCTATAACAAGGGAACAATACCTTTACGATACCATAGCTATCAAATGAAAGAATCTAGTCCCAGAGGCTGCAGTTAAAAGCACTTTTTCCTCTTGAAGGGGACCTATGCTCCATCTACAGCACCTACATACTAGCTCTCAAGCACCTGAAAGTCCAATTCTATGAGATTTGATGTCCTTTTCTGAACTACTTAGGCACCAGCCATGTGCATGATCCACAATATACATGTGGCTGAAACATTCATACACAAAAATAAAATAAAAAGCTAAAAGCCCAATGTCATGATTAGGATAATTAATTGTGAGTTTTTGGCTCCCATAGACTTTCCCAAACATGTCAAAATATTGCCAGTGTTCTTAGATACCCTCCAGAACTTGAAGGAAAGATGTTAATGTCGAAAATAGAACAATGTTGAGTCTCAGGACATGGGAAAATCAAGCTGGTATTGACCTAAAAATTTATCCCTATGTATTATCTTTCATTATGCTGGAAGGTGCTATGTATGCTATCAGGGAATAAAAGTCAACAACAGTCATATTTTGTTGGGAACCCGATGAACATAATAATGATTGGCCTGGTTAGATATGTCCATCTGTGTAGTGATGGCATAGGTGTTATGTGAACAACCATTATGATTGGATTTAAGGCTTGCTCCATGAGATGAAACTCATACTATTTACTGCTAACAATGTCCCAAACCCATGTCTGCATAAGTTATAGAGTAGAGAACATACTAGTATTATTTGGTAAATAGATACAGTAATAAACCACTTCCTAAATTCTTTTATACTCACCGATTAGGGCATCTTTCAACTCTTATGATGTCAGCTTCTTTTCTAGAGGTTGACATTAACATGATTGGTCAACAAACAGAGAATCAGATATTGTGGAGTGTTCAGCAATTAATGTGACAACCTTAACAAAAAACTTCATCACCTAGGTCCAGGAATGAGTATTAAAAGGGACTAGAAAGATTATAAGAAAGAGAGATAGTATATATTTGAAGTGAAACAGTATTTGATGTGTATTACATGAAAATGTTGTATATATGAACCCAGAGCAGGTGTGGATACAAGCTCAAACATTTCATAAGATCAAATCAGGCCACAACATGAAGGGAGGAAGGGCTCATGAAGTTTCATCTCTAGCTGAGAAGCTGTTGGCAATTTTCTGTTGGCAGAATGCAAGTATATTTTCCTCAAGAAATTGATTACAGAGAGGATGCAGAAGCCCCAATAAATGCCCCTATACTTATGTACATACAGTGTACTAAGTAGACTCTGTATTTAAAAACAAGGCACATGAATTCAGAAGGGAAAGTGGATGGGAAGCTATGGAGAAAATGAGCATAAGGACTGGAGCGTGGATTTGATACCAATATATTATAGACATGTTAAATTCTTAAAAATAAATTAAAATCTTGAAACATTTCATTATTGTTTTTATTTAAATGCTTCCGTAGATATCTATAAAGTTATTTCAATAATTGTAGGAAAATTTAAAGTGGAAGGTGGAAAGAAAAATGTTTTTTGATGTAAGCAAATGAATCACCAGACATAAAAATCCCAGGTATAGTCAGCCAAAGCAGTGCTAAGAAATCAAATCTGATGTGAAGTATTAACAGTTTTCAAATTTCAGATAATACTTCAGAGCTGTAGAATTAAGAGCAGAGCCAACCATACTGAGACAAAACAGAAACACAGATACGTGAGGTAGAGTAGAGGACAGTACTACAGCTACCCTGTTTTCCTTCAAGATGCCAGAAAACACACATAGGAAGTTGAACAGCATTTCAAATAAATACTGCTGGGAAAACTGGATTTCAACATGAAGATGAAAGAGAAAATTAAACAAATCTTCCCAAATCCTCATCCCTTATTCTGTACAAAGTACAATTCCGAGTGGATTGAGGAACTACACATAACACTAGAAACAATAATTCTAACACTGGAAAATACCTAATTCCTGCAAGTAGGGATTAGGCTCCAAAGTGTAGGCAGAGGTAGAGATTTTCTAAACTACTCCAGTAGTGTAGAAAATGTGAAAAATTGACAAATGGAATCTCACAAAACTTCTGGGTACAGAAAACTGTCAAGTGAGATTAGTCATCCCGGATAAAGCGAGAAATCTTTAGAGTTTCATCCATCAGAGGATTAGTATTGATAATTTATACAGAGAGCTCAAAAAACAAAACAACAAGAACATAGAAAACAAAGAACTAAACAAAGTTTAGTTTATTTCCTGTTGATAGAAATGCAAACTACTGTTATCACCTTGGAAACTGGTCTAGAGGTTTCTAATACAAAAATGGAAAGAAAGCTATTATTATGCCCAGCTCTGAACTCCTGAATATGCACCTTTTGTACCTTATCCTACTACAAAGATACTTATACAACAATGTTCATTTCTCCTCCACACACAATAGCTAGGACATGGAAAGGACTTAGAAGCCCGCCAGTAGAATAGATTAAAATGTGGTATATATATACAATGGAATAGTAAGTAGTTGTAAAAATTGAAATAATAAAAATTATAGATAAATAAAAGGGACTGGAAAGAAACTGACCCAAGCACCTAGGGCCCCAGAAAGAGAAATAGTGAATGTTCTCTCTCATGTGTAGATATTAGCTTTTTATCTTTTGTTTTAGTCTGTTTCACATGAAGCATGAGTAGAATCAGGTAAAGTAAAAATAGGCCATTGGTGAAGAAATGCATTATAGGAGTCTGAATTATAGGTAAGACAAGAGTAAAAAGAGGGCATGTTTGATGAAATATGGCATATCCCAGAAGGATCATAGAAAGTTCTCAGAAGTCAGGAAAGGTGCAAGATAAACCAATGTGAAAACTTACTATCTTGCAGTCCCATAATTTAAATTTATTATTCATGGCTATAGCATGAAACACGATATAAGACAGAGGTATATTAGTTCTTATAGCTATAAGCATGGAAGGTAGAAGGAGAATATGGGAGTTCAGAGGTAGTGGGTAGAAAGTGTGATGTGGGAGGTCCTTCTGTATATGTGTTGCTTTTATTGATTAATGAATAAAGAAACTGCCTTGGTCTGTTATAGGGTAGAAGAGAGGTAGGTAGAGGAAACTAAACTGAATGCTGGGAGAAAGCAGGCATAGTCAAGAGAAACCATGTAGCTGCTGCCAGGAAGCGATGAGCCAGAATCTTGCTGATAAGCCACAGCCACATGGTGATACACAGATTAATAGAGATGGTTAAATTAAGATGTAAGAGCTAGCCAATAAGAAGCTAGAGCTAATAGGCCAAGCAGGGATTTAAATGATATAGTCTCTGTGTAATTATTTCAGGAGTCTGGGTGGCCAGGAAACGAATAAGCAGCCATTCCCACTACAGAAGTGAGTTCACAAAGACTAAGGATATATGAAATTGCCCACGAAAACACTGATTAATAAATTAGTTTCAAAATACCTAATTAAAAAAATTAAAAACAGAAGAACATCACGTGGGTACAGAATACTGCTCCAAGAAGTCATGGGATATTAAACAAAAATAGCAGAAGTAGTTGAGAAAAACATCCCTATGAGTTTAATAAGAAATTATTTATCTTTCTGAAACTTGCAAAACTTACTTAATATAATTATTTCTAGATGGATCTACTCTTTCTGCAAATGAAACAATTTTGATAATCATGGCCAAAGAACATTCCATTATGTAAAAAAATCTCATATTTTCTTTATTTATTCCTCTATGTTTGGAAATGCAGGTGCCTTTGAAACTTAGCTATTGTGAATAAAGTTGAAATAAACATTTACAGGAAATTATTTCTTTGATTTGTTGACATATAATTTTTGTACAAATAAGCAGGAATAGAAGAGTTGAGGGTTATAAGGAAGAGCAATATTTAATTGCTCCATATGACTACAATATTACTGCACTAGTTTATTTTCCATATATATATATATCTTTTGCTCATATTTCAGGTATAATTTACTGCTATTTGTTTTTTTAATCACTGTCATTGTTACTGGGATGAGATGAAGTATCAGTTTAGTTTTGATTTGCATTTATATTCCGAAGAGTGAAGTTGAGTATTATTTGTTTTGTTTTGTTTTGTTTTCCCAAGACAGGGTTTCTCCATGTAACAGTTGTGGCTCTCTTGGAATGAGCTCTTGTAGACCAGGCTGGCCGTGAACTCACAGAAATCCACCTGCCTCTATTTCCCAAAGCTGGGATTAAAGACATGCTACACAACCACTCAGCTGAAATTATTTCTTAATTCATCAGTATTTTAAAACAGCATAAAATATCTTGGGGGTAATTCTAACCAAGGAAGTGAAAGACCTATTTGACAAGAACTTTAAAGCATTGAAGAAAGAAATTGAAGAGGATACCAGAAAATGGAAGGATCTCCCTTGCTCTTGGATTGGGAGGATCAACATAGTAAAAATGGCAATTCTACCAAAGGCTATTTATAGATTCAATGCAATCCCCATCAAGGTCCCATCAAAATTCTTCACA
>NW_026068263.1:638788-662520 GCF_014885135.2 Alexandromys fortis | reverse complement strand
ATAGTTTACATGGACTTTAGAGAGGGGTATGTGTTGTGAAAATATAACGTTACTTAACTGTTTCACTTTAAACCTGGGGTCTTTACTCAGTTGTTGTGGGTCTTTCTGGATACAAATGATTTATTTTTGCTTAAGAGAAGACAATTTCTAAGTAGTCTTATTGAGTTCAATTAAGGACAAACTGAAAGAATATACATTTATTTATTAGTGGAGTGGAATGAAAGCCATAACACCAAAGAAGTTGTGTTTTTAGGTGTAAATAGTTGGAATAACAACTCATTCTTCAGAAATGATGGAAGGGTTTGTGAAATTATATTGTTCTTTTCTGAAACCTCCAGAGGGCACTTTTAATGTCCCTGTTCCTTAGGCTATAGATGAAAGGATTCAGCATAGGTGTGACTACTGTGTACATCAGTGAAGCTACTGCACAGTTTTTTGGGGAATTTGATACAGTTGAACCAACATATACTCCAACGGATGTTCCATAAAATAAGCAAACAACTGAAAGGTGAGACCCACAGGTGGAGAAGGCTTTATATTTTCCACTTGTTGATGGAACTCTCTGGATGGAAGAAATAATTTTATAGTAAGAGAAAAGGATCACTGAGGTTGGAAATATACCAAAAAAGGCACCAATAAAATGTGTGACTATGATTTTGCTGAACATTTCATAACAGTCAAGATTTAGGAGTGGTGAAGGATCACAAAAATAGTTAGAGATTTGAATATCCCTGAAGTATGTAATTTGGAGCACAACCAAATTGTGTACCTGAGAGTCTAAAAGGCTGGCCAAAATAGATATCAAAACTAAGAATGCACAGAAGTGAGGGTTCATAATGGTTGTGTAATACAGAGGGTGACAGATGGCCACAAACCTGTCATAGGCCATTGCAGTCAGAAGCATACTATCCATACATGCAAAAAGTATGAACATAGACATCTGTGTTAGGCAGCCCACATAGGAGATGTCTCTGCTTTGAGTTTGAATATCCCAAATCATCTTTGGGACTGTGGTGGAGATGAAACAGATGTCAGACCAGGAGAGGTTGGAGAGAAAGAAATACATCGGGTTATGGAGGTGGGAGTCAGAGGTGACAGCCAGGATGATGAGCAGGTTTCCAAGCACTGTAACTACATACATTAATAAGAACAATCCAAAGAGGATGGGCTGCAGTTCTGGATCCTCTGAGAGGCTCATGAGATGGAATTGTGAGACAACTGGTAGGTTTTGCGCTTCTGTATTGTTTGGACACCTTTGGGTAAACAAAATTAATTGGAAAAATTACATACAATAAGGCATAATTACATTATAATCTCAAATATAAAGGAAATAGTTTAAAAAGGGGGGAAACCCATATATTTTAAATTCAAATTATTACAAGCAAAATTTTCTCTTGAGGATCACCACTTATACCATCAAGACAAGCCCAATAATTTACAACTTTCTGTTTGGATTTCCAATTTACAAATCTCCTTTCATACAAATCTATTTTTGAGGAACTAAACTCAACAGGCTTTTAAAACCAAGGAAATTAGAAATCACATGTTTAGGTCATGGTAAAATACATTTATCCTTTTTGTTGACACAGAGAAGAAAATAATATTCTTTCAATTTAAAAATTATTCCAATTACAGCAAAATTATAAACAGAATATATCATATATTTTCTAAAAAGCCAAAATTTTCCTTAAGTTAAATTATTACGAAAACACCAATTACTTAAACTATATTATTTTGTACATTAACTTAATATGGTCCTTTTAGACAGACAAAGAAATTGTTATAAGGGAATGTTTTTAAAATCCTGTACTATCTTTAGGGAGAAAACCTAAAAGAAATGAATGTGTAAGTGGAGAGGTCACTTGTTCATTCCAGCCACTCAGAACCAAAATAACCACTCAGAAATTGTATTAATTAAATCACTGCTTGACCCATTAGCTCTAACTTCTTATTGACTGACTCTTACATCTTAATTTAACCCATTTCTAGTAATCTGTGTATCACCATAATTTTGTGGCCTACCAGCAAAGTTTCAGCACATCTACCTCTGGCCACAGATCCATGGTGTCTCCCTGACTGCCCTTTTCTTCCAGCATTCAGTCTAGTCTTCCCCTTACCTAAGTCCTGCCCTATCAACAGACCAAGCCAGTTTCTTTATTCATTAACCAAGAAAAGCAACACACAGACAGAAGGACCTCCCACACCATGAAAGAATCTCTAGAATCATCAAAGTATCAAACTAAGCCCAGAATTCAACAAACTAAACACAAACATTGTAAATGAGGAAGAGGAAAGTAGATTTCTTACTAAAAGTATTCAGGGACAGATCAGTTTACAGCTGGATTCTACCAGAATTTTACAGGAGAGAGAGAAAGAAACTTTGTAAATCACTTTCAAAAACAGAGAAAGAAAAACACATCTTAAGTCCTTTAATGAATCAAAGAACATTACAAAATCAAAACAAGGTACAGACAAATCAAAAATGATAACTTCATGTTAACATCCCTGGTCAATACAGACTCAAAAATGTTCAATGAAATACTTGCAAATAGAATACAGACACACATAAAAAGAGTTATTTACCATGATCTACTTGGCTTTTTCCCAAAGAGGCAGAAATTTTCAACATATGAATGCAATAAGCCACAAAAATTGGCTTATAAACAAAAATCCCACAATTATCTCAAGTGATACAGGCAAAACCTGTGGCAAAATCCAACATGCCTTCATCAAAAAAGTATTAGAGAATGTAGGTCTAGAGGGAACATATGAAAACATAATAGAAATCTATATGAAAATATGAAGTCTAAATATATATTTATTCAATCATTCTAAATATATAAAAGCATGAAAGAATTCCATTGAAGTAAAGAATCAGAAAGGACTGTCAACCCACTTCTTTTTGATATTGTACTTGAAGTTCTGACTGATATAAAAAGGATACTAAATTGACACAAATAGGAGAATTCAATCTATCCCTATTTGCAGATAATATGATTTTATGTATTAAAAATCCCAACACCACTAGCAGAAAACTGCTAGAAAAAAATTCAATCGTTTGGAAAAATATAAGACAAACTTCCATAAGTCAGTAGCTATTCTATGTGCCACACAACTGCCCTTAACTGCTGAGCCATCTCTCCAGCCCCTTACCTCACCTTTAAAGTGGACATAAGAAATCACCTACCTAAAGAACTTTTCACCCTGGAAAACCAATGCTTCCAAGACCTCTTTGTCCATCATCCACCCCACTCAATACTTAAATGTTTAAGTTGATTCTCTGCTGGGTCATGATCAAGATCCAAAGTCACTCCTTTGTTTTGTGCCCATGAAAGGCTCAGGTTTATTTCTCTAGGGTTGATGTAAATATATGATGAAATAACCCCCTGATACAGTCATCCACCAGAAAAGAATACACATCACCATCCCCCTGTACTTTCAATTTGCAATCTTGAAGGCCGGGAGTAATTATTGACTCTTTTACAACCTTGGAGACAGAATGCCCAGAACTCATAATTACACAAATTGTTACACAATATCACAGCTCCTTAGAGATTCTTAATATTATAAGTGAAAAAGAAAGAAAAGAAAAATATATCTTTAAAATCTTTTAGCTCTTTCTTTACTTAAGGGAAACGCTAGTTACCATTCAATGTATTTATATATTTTATATATTATTTAAAATATCCATATGTTAGATACCAATAACTTGGATGAAGTTTTTTCAACATATGGTATATGGGAGGGTTTGAAGGAAAGAAATAGAAAGGGGGAAATCATGAAGTGATTTTCTTCAAAAATAAAAGAAATAATTCAAAATTTCTGTATGTTTAAAAATAGTTTCATTATTTTCTTTAAGTTAGTATTCAAAGTAAAAAAACTATGATGTTTTCTTTTTCTTTTTTTAGATTGTAGATGTTTATTTGATCACAGAAGTGTAAGTTTATTTGGTCACATGAGTGTAAATGTTTATTTGAACACATGAAGCATTGGAAAGTCCTGATTGGGGTACTTTCTTTTTTTCAGTATTAAAGGTCAGTTAATATGAATTGGCAAAACTTTGGTCTAGATTTTCTTTTATAAATGGTTCTGTATATGTGCTTAGAGTATAGGTCAATCCGAAGAGGCCTTTAAAGGACATTTCCCAATGTTTTCTAAACAGATTAGTAAAGGGAAGAATGAAAATGAATGTGGCTTATATGTTCATTTACTTAATTCTTTATAGATTTATAGATTTAGTTTTCTTCTTCCAAGTATATAAACTATGGCTTTCATCTAGGTCTTATGATAGACTCTAGTTTATTATTTATGCTCTAAGCTATATATTTTCCATTCGGATATAAATATGTCCAAAGTAGTCAGCTTGAAATCCCAAATTGTTCTTGGGGTAGGAAATAATTGTGGTCTGAATTTAAGTTTTCCTGAATTTTTTTTTTCTGTTTTTCTTGAAAGGGTTTCTCTTTGTAACAGCCTTAGCTGTCCTGGAACTAGCTCTGTAGACCAGGTTGACCTCAAACTTCCAGAGATGCACCTATCTTGCCTTTTGAGTTCTGTGATTAAAGCCATGTGCCGCCATTACCTGGAAAATTCTTTTATTTTTAAATTTAATTATTTATTAAAACTTTCTACCTCTTCCACCCACTTCCCTCTCACTTCCCTTCTCCCCCTCCCCATCCCTCTCCAGTCCTAAGAAAAGCCAGGGTGCCCTGCCCTGTGGGAAGTCCAAGGCCCTCCCCCCTCCATTAAGGTCTAGGAAGGTGTGCATCCAAACAGACTAGACTCCTGAAAAGCCAGTCCATGCAGTAGAATCAAAACCCAGTGCCATTATCATTGGCTTCTCAGTCAGCCCTCATTGTCAGCCATGTTCAAAGAGTCCGGTCTGATCACATGCTTGTTCAGTTCCAGTCCAGCTGGCCTTGGTAAGCTCCCATTTTGTGGCATACAGGTTTTTGTAGTAAGATCTAATGATTCTCTGAATTTCCTCTGTGCCTGTGGTTATGTCCGCCTTTTCATTTCTGATCTTATTAATTTGTGTTCTCTCTCTGCTGTTTAATTAGTTTGGATAGGGGTTTGTCATGTTTGTTGATTTTCTCCAAGAACCAGCTTTTTGTTTCATTGATTCTTTGGATTGTTTTCTATGTTTCTATTTTGTTGGTTTTAGCCATTGTTTGATTATTTCCAGTCTTCTACTCTTTCTGGGTTAGTCTGCTTCTGTTTTTCTAGATCTTTCAGGTGTGCTGTTAAGTCTCTAATGTGAGCTTTCTGCATTTTCTTTATGTGAACACTTAGCACTATGAATTTTCCTCTTAGCATTGCTTTCATTGTGTCCCATAGGTTTGGGTATGTTATGTCTTTATTTCCATTAAATTCAAGGAAGACTTTAATTTCTTTCTTTATTTCTTCCTTGACCCAGGGGTGGTTCAGTAGTTGACTGTTCAGTTTCCATGAGTTTTTAGTTTTTTTGGGGGGTGGTATTGTTTTTGAATTCTAACTTTATTCCATGGTAATCCAATAGTACACAGGTGGTTACTACAATTTCTTTGTATATGTGGATGTTTGCTTTGTTACCAATTATGTAATCAATTTTCAAGAAGGTTCCATGAGGTGCTAAGAAGAAGGTATATTCTTTTCTGTTTGGGTGGAATGCATTCTTGGTCTCTTAGTGTCTGCAGCACACCTATCCAAGACTTTCTGGCTTTCATGGTTTCTATTGAGAAGACAGGTGTAATTCTGATAGATTTCCCTTTATATGTTACTTGATCTTTTTCCCTTGCAGATCCTAATATTCTATCTTTATTCTGTATGTTTTGAGTTTTGATTATTATATGGCGAGGGGATTTTTTTTTTGATTCAGTCTATTTCGTGTCCTGTATGCTTCTTGTACCTTCATAGGAATATCCTTCTTTAGGTTGGGAAAATTTTCTTCTATTTTGTTGAATATATTTTCTGGGCCTTTGAGCTGTAATTCTTCTCCTTCCTACCCTATTATTTTTAGGTTTGGTCTTTTTATGGTGTCTCAGATTTCCTGGATGTTTATGTTAAGAATTTGTTGGATTTGTTATTTTCTTTAATCAATGAGTTTATTTCCTCTTTAGTATCTTCAGTGTCTGAGATTCTTTCTTCTATCTCTTGTATTCTGTTGGTTATACTTGTCTCTGTAGTTCTGATCATTTACCCAGATTTTCCATATCTAGCCTTCCCTCGGTTTGTGTTTTCTTCATTACCTCCATTTAATTTTTCAAGTCTTAAACTGTTTCCATTACCTGTTTGATTGCTTTTTCTTGGTTTTCTTGGATATCTTTGAGAGATTAATTCATTCCTTCTACCTTTTTGTTTGTCTTCTCCATTTCTTTAAAGCAGTTTTTCACATCCTGTTTCAGGTCCTGTATTATTTTCATAATGTTACGCTTAAAGTTGATTTCTTCTACTTCTTCTGGAATAGGGTGTTCAAGTCTTCTTGTTGCGTGATCCCTCAGATCTGGTGTTGTCATGTTGCCTTTCAGATTGTTGGAGGAATTCTTGCATTGGTGCCTGCCCATCTCTTCCTTCAAATGCAGCCAGGAGAGTCTTGGCATCTTGGTCCAATCCTTGCTTTGACTGATTCTCTGGGTGGATCTCCGCAGTGTAGGAGCAGAAACTGTTCCTGGACTAAGGACCTCCCAGACAATAGGGCAGGCTTGGGGGAGGCAGGGTCCTGTGAAACCAAGAAGCCCCTGCAGCAGGATTTGGAGGGTCCCTGTGTTCCGTTCCTGGACCGTCTGCCCTGAGATGGTACACACTCACCTGTCTGGGTGAATCTCCTCAGCAGAAGAACAGGGACTCCTGAAAGTCCAAGGACCCCACAGGCAAAAGGTTCAACTTGGAAGGAGGGCAGGGTCGTGTGGAACAAAGAAGCCCCTGCAGCAGGAGTTGGAGGGGCCTTGTCCTCCTTTTCCAGACTGTCTGCCCTGGGATGTTACACACTCATCCATCTGGATGGATCTCCTCAGCACAGGAACAGGGACTCCTAGTAGTCAAAGGATCCTGCGGACAAAAGGTCGAACTTGGGGGGGGAGGGCAGGGTTGTATGACTTGGAAAATTCTTAAAAGCATGCTAGGTTTTCATATTTGTGCCTGGAAAGTAGCAAGAGTTAGCCAATAGTTTATTTTTTCTCACATGCAGTGATCATTGTGGATATGAGCCAATAAGTAATGTTGATACTCTTGTTCTTCAACATGTTTCACAAACTTGTAATTAGTTCATGATTAACTTATATTAACTTACATGCTTGAAGTTGGAAAATCAGTTTTGAAGTTAATTTCAGCAATACTAAAGTGTTAGGGTGTAAAGAAGAAAAGTATATGTGGAGATAGCTTTGCTTGCTCCCCTAGAAAAATTTTGATGCCCCATGCTTTTTGAGATGTATAACTTATGGTCGATGCAAGAATAGAATTATATAAACTTGCCACGGACTGGCTCAGGGGAGCCACTCAGACCGTGGGAGAAGCAGGGTCTTGGTAACAGGAAGGCACAAGTTTGGTGAATGACAGACAGACACAACACACAAGAGAGCAAGTATACAATACCTGTATTTTTGGATCTGGGTTTACTCACTAAGGATGATTTTTCCTCGCTTCCTGCATTTACATGGAAATTTACATAGTTTAGTTTTTAAACATTTAGGTTGTTTTAATGTTATATAAATATATTCTAATATCTAGCAAGATAGACTTCAAACTAAAATAAATTAAAAGATATGGAGTGGGATACTTCATAGTCATCACAAGGAAAATTCATCAATGAGGTCTCAAATAAACATCCCAAAATAAAAGGACACCAACATATATAAAAGAAACATTACTAGAGCTTAAATTGCATATGAAACCACACACCCTAACAGTAGGAAACTTTAATATTCCACTATCACCAAAGGAGAGGTCTGGTAGACAGAAAAATAACAGAGAAATGAGGGAACTAACAGATTTCATAACTCAAATGAACCTAACAGACACCTATAGACTATTTCATGCAAACACAGAAGAATATATCTTCTCTTCAGCATTTCCTGGAGCCGTCTCAAAAACTGACTACATAGTAACATAGCATGTTGAATTAGAAGCGGCAGGGCTGCGTCCCCGGCACCCGGCCGCCCACATGGCTAGCTTATGCCCGAAATAATTACACAGAAACTGTATTCTTTCAAACACTGCCTGGCCCGGCTAGTTCCAGCTTCTTATTGGCTAGCTCTTACATATTGTTCTAACCCATTTCTAATATTCTGTGTAGCCCATGAGCTGGCTTACCAGGGAGGATCTTAACCTGCGTCTGTCTGGAGCGGGAGAATCATGGCGACTCCTTGACTAAGCTTCTTTTTCCCAGCATTCTCCTCTGTCTACTCCGCCTACCTAATTTTCTCTCCTATGAGGGCCAAGGCAGTTTCTTTATTATTAACCAATGAAATCAACAGATAAGATACAAGACCCACCTCCATCAATAGCAGATATCAAAAGATTAAAAAAAAATTGTGTAACACCCTGTATCTTATCAGATCACCATGGCTTGAAGTTAGACTTCAGCAACAGCAATAATTACAGAAAACTCATGGAAATTGAACAATGCTCAAATAAATCACCTCTGGATAAATAAAGAAATAAAGAATTAAAGACTTCCTGAAATTCAAGGAAAGTGTGTGCATAACGTACCCACATCTATGGGACACTATAAAAGCAGTGCTAAGAGGAATGTTCATAGCACCAAGTGTATACATAAAGAAAATGGAGAAATTGATTTATCATTGCTTGGAAATGTGCTGAATGCCTCGGAACTGTAAAAAATAAAAGCATCATGTCAATAGAAAAGATTTAAAGAACTTTTCCATTACAGGGCAACAAACCAAGGAGATTATAAGGAAATGTTCTGTATTTATTTATTTATTTATTACAACAAAATACCCTACCTGCAGAAAGTAACCAAACATGTATGAAAAGGAATGAAATCTGTCAGGTGACTATGTTATATTTCATAGAATTTGGAAAAATATGTACATCACACCACTAATACCTATTCAGGTTTTCAATGGCAAATGCCTTGAGGTTAGAAAAATAAATAATGTTCACTGGGACTGGCTTTATGTTGAGGTATTTGATCCTTTTGGACTTGAGTTTTGTGCATGGTGATAGATAAGGGTCTATTTTCATTCTTCTTCACACTGATATCCAGTTATGTCAGCCCACTTGTTAAATATACTTTTTTTCCCCACTTGATATTTTTGCTTCTTTGTCAAAAATCAGGTGTTAAAAGGTGTGTGGATTAATATCTGGGTCTTCTATTCAATTACATTGGTCCTACTGTGTATTATGCCAATACCAGGCTGTTTTCTATAATCTAGCTCTATAGTAGAGTTTGAAATGCATTACTCAGAAGAATTACAGATCAATCTCACTCATGAATATTGTTCCAAAAATAATAAAATACTGGCAAATCATATCCTAGAACACATCAGAACCATCATCCACCATCATCATGTCGGCTTCATCCCAGAGATGCAGGGATGGTTCAACATCCAAAATCTGTCAACATAATCCACCATATAAACAAACTGAAAAATAAAAACCACATGATCACCTCATTAGATGCCAAAAAAGCTTTTGACAAAATACAACATCCTTTCATGATAAAGGTCTTGGAGAGAGCAGGGATACAAGGAATATAATAAAGACAATATATAGCAAGCCAACAACTAACATCAAACTAAATGGAGAGAAACTCCCAGCAATTCCACTGAAATCAGGAACAAGACAAGGTTGTCCACTCTCTTCATATCTATTTACAATATAGTTCTTGAGGTTCTAGCTAGAGCAATAAGACACCAAAAGTATATCAAAGTGGTACAAATCAGAAAAGTTGAAGTCATACTCTCATTGTTTACTGATGATATGATAGTTTACATAAGCAATCCAAAAAGTTCTACCCATGAACTTCTACAACTCATAAACACTTTCAGGAATGTAGCAGGATACAAGATTAACTCAAAAAAATCAGTAGCCCTCCTGTACACAGATGATAAAAAGGCTGGGACATAAATCAGAGAAACAACACCTTTCACAATAGCACAAACAGCATAAAATGTCTTGGAGTAACTCTAACCAAATAAGTGGAAGACTTGTATGACAAGAACTTTAAATCCTTGAAGAAAGAAATTGAAAGACACCACAAAGTGGAAAGATCTCCTATGCTCTTGGGTAGGCAGAATTAACATAGTAAAAATGGCCATCTTATCAAGAGCAATCTATATATTCAATGCAATGCCCATCAAAACCTCAGCAAATTTCTTCACAGACCTTGACAGAACAGCACTCAACTTCATAAGGAAAAACAAAAAACGCAGGGTAGCCAAAATAATCCTATACAATAAAAGAACTTCTGGAGGCTTCACAATCCTTGCCTTCCTGGATATTTTCTGTTAAGGATTTGTTGATTGTAATAGTTTCTTTGACTGATAAATCTATTTCTTCTACTGTATTCAACTCCTGAGATTCTCTCTTCCATCTCTTGGTTATACTTGCATCTGTAGTTCCTGTTCATTTACCCAGATTTTTGATTTTCAGAAATTTCTGAGCTTGTGTTTTCGTTATGGTCTCTATTTTAATTTTCAACTCTTGAACTGTTTGAACTGTTGTGATTCACCTGTTTTCTCTTTGATTGTTTTAAAGACATTCATTAATTTCTTACATTTTTTTTGTCTTTTCCTCCATTTATTTACAAGAATTTTTAATTTCCTCTTTTATGGTCTCTATCATCTTCTTAATGTCATATTTCAGGACATTTTCTTCTGTTTGTTCGGGTTAGGATATTCAGGTCTTCTTTTTGCAGGGCCACCAGATTCAGTTGTTGGCATATTCCTCTTCAGTTTTCTGAAAGTATTATATCGGCACATCTCCATCTCTTTGTCCAAGGGGTGAAGGTGGAGGCTATGCTTCAGGTGAAATCTCTTTTTCTAAATGGTGCAAGTGGGACATGCAGCCTATGTGGTCACTCTTTCTTCTGGTGCAGGCAGAATTGTGCCTCTCCTAGCTGCTGATGTAGCTCTGGGGGCTCTTTTCTAGGTGTAGTCAGGGCCAAGGTTCTGATGGGGGGATGGTTTCAGGTGTGGGGAACCTACACTGTTGTCTCTGGGATTCGGTAGTTGATGGTGGGGCATGGGATATTTCTCCTAAGGCTAGGGCCTGGAGAACAGGATCCTGCTGCTGGGAATCCAGACACTCACCTCTCTAGCAGAAATCTGGGCCAAGACTCCTGTGGTCAGAGTTGTGGTGGGGGTGGTTGTTGGTGCGGGGAGGCTGCTCCCTGGTCTATAGGGCTTCACTACTTGGGGATGCAACATAGAATGTGCTTGCAGGGGATTGCTGTAGATAAGGGGAGCTGCTACCAGATGTCTGGGGTTTCAGTGGTAAAAATTTGTAGTTGGAGGCTTTTCTATGTCCTGTCCAGTTCCTCAGCCCCTCATAAAAGAACTACTCAGAAGCTTAATATTAGCTATAATTGTTTGGCTGATGTCTCAGGCTTATTACTAACTAGCTCTTACATTTAAATTAACCCGTTTCAAGTCATCAGTAGATTGATATGTGGCCCATGTCTTGCCTGTAATGCACTGACATCTTACTCCTTCAACAGGTGCTAACTAATCTCTCAACTCCACCTTTTTTTTTCTCTGTGTGTATCTGCTTAGATTTCTATCCTAGTTATATTCTGCCCTGCCATAGACCAAAACAGCCTCATTCTTCAACCAATAAAAACAACACATATTCACGGTGTAAGTAGGACATTTCATATAAAAAATTAATGCAGAATAATTTTACTCAGGCATAAATATTCAAATTTCTGCAGTGTACTATTTTTAAGATAGGTAATACTCACTGTTTTGCACAACACAGGAATGATTAATGACACTGGTTTTAACATTTGACAATCATGATAATGTACCTCTCATTAAAAAGTTAATTAAGGAGAGATAATTACAAGGTAGATGTGGCGATGCACATCTTTGATCTCAGCACTTATAATATGTAGAGATGAGTACAGCTCAATAACATTCTTGCTTCCCTAGCTGCTTCCAGACCAGCTTTGGCTCCACGAGAGTCTGGCATTATATATCAAAACAAAGGAACAGTGAAGAAAATGAGTGCTCAAGAAAACGAGATGATATAAAGAACAAAAGCTATCACCTTCACCTTGAGCTCTTGAGGAGGCTAGAGACAATTGTTCACACTGATAGTCCATTTCCATACTTAAGGCCTTCAAGTTTGTAATTAACTAAAAAGTCAGCTAATTATTACACATTTTCACTTGGTTTCAAAGTCATACACTAATCAAAAATATAATTTTGTTCTGATTCTTCAATTTGTTGACTATAGAATGTGGGAATCTATAGCTGTACCTACTTATTCTTTAGTTGCTGTATGAGAACCTCCATGAGATAATATTCCTTGATTTAGTGGGGTGGCAGAATCTCATTGGGAACCAGACAGTGAGGCTTGTGCAATCTGATTTTATTAGTTTATAATCTAGCAGAAGTTGAATCTAATTCAGTAGTTATGTGTTAGATATAAGGAAGCCCAGAAGGGAATTTGTTTCATTTTCAATGAAATCATACAGTTGACCTATTCAATTTGACAAAATTGACATAATTACAGCTCTGAGAGTGGTGAGTTCATAAATGACAGCCTGAATATCTTCACCTATCACTTGAAAAAATGATCATCAAAATTGCCCTGAGTAGAGTCTCTCCTAGCACAGTGACACCTCAAAACATGAGACATTCTTTCCAATGTAGTTTGGGAAAAAAGGGAGGGTGCACAATTGCAGGCTTATAAATCCTTCATTTTGATACATTAGATTTACAACTTAAAATTTAATAGTTGATGGTCATTTAAAGGTTGTAACACTTCTTTGAATAATGATGTCAGTATTATTTTCTATGTGGAAAAATGAAAAGTTTCATAGGTACCATGTTGATACATTCACAAAAATGTGAATCCATTTTATATCGTGGAAGTGTGTACATATGCTTATAATTATATGAGGTTTGGGTACCTTGTCCCCATATGTAATCTCCATTTTCTGGGCCTAGAATTAGTAAATCTCATTTTTTCAGCATCAATTGATGGGCCACAAATGTTCATCAAGTTCCTAGGCAATAATGGAAAAAGTGTATAGAATTTCAGTGTACACAGGATGACATACAGAGTTTCATACATAATAGTTTAACCTAAGTCCAGAGAGCTCAAAGTCATACTGTGGATATTTACTTTCTCTTGTTCTTCTACAACTAATGTGATGAATTCCAGAGAGACTGGTACAACCTGATCCCATTTGTGAAATTATTAGCTTCCGCATTAAACCTCTAAGGCCTTGGAATGGTCAATAATTAGCCCGTGAAGCTTCTGACTCCATTTATATCTATCCAGGGAACAAAGAGTGGACCTTAATAAGACACTAGGACTGATATGTTCAGATCTGCATTGCCTCTTTGTGGCCCAGAAAGAGACACTTGACTAAATGAATGGTGAGATATGGTTGGTATGGGGAGGATTATTAAAAGTCTTCAAACCTGCCAATTTGAGGAGGCAGCAGGGAGAATACTGATATAATCTATTGTATTCAGAGGACTATGGCATTTGAAGTGAGATTTCAGACATGCTATTCAATTTGGTTTCCAACAGATTTGATTCTACTTTACGCAGGTATGACAAAATATCAGCCTATGAAGGGGTGTCTAGACATCAAATCCTTTTTTATTAAAATCCAATCAAAGTGGAATTTTTTCTTGCATATTTTCTGACATTTAGAAAGTTTTCAATAAATATTGCTTGTTGTTACTATCAGCAATGGTAGCCCACTGTATCTACATAAATATTCAAGCACCCAGTGATATGTGCAACTAAACTAACATGTTTCAAAGGCCTGAAATATGACTTCTGGAATTTACATTATTGATATCACTGGTCTGGATATCTGGATGTGTAAGACTTTCCAGTTAAATATATTGATTAATGACACTGAATACTGCTTGCCATTTTCCTAAGATATTTTGAAACTACATGCATGCAACAACCATTCATAGTAGGTGTTAATTATGTGTGTCTTGTACATGAGGAGAATGACGTTGTTCACAAGGAAGTTTAAACTTATTTTTATCTTTTTTCTTTTGCACATGTGCTTTAATGTTGGGTTAAATTAGTTCATTTGTGTTGTTTATTTTCTCCCATTTGTATACTGTGATATGACAAAATAATCAGTTCTATTTCCTTTAAAGTAGATAAGGATAACGTTGACAACCATCCACACAGCAGTAAGAGTGTTTTTAATATGTTAATATAGAAATAAGAAGACTAGAATTAAATTTGTTGGCTTTCCTTGCTTCTAAGGATTTCAAATATAAGTTATAGGTCTTGCTGTCATGAAAATACAACAATGTTAATATTTAAAATGGAATTCACCAAGAAAAGCAGCAACAACTAAACCCCCAAAATGATGTTATTTGTTTTAGTACAAATAGACATGTACATTTTTAAATCTTCAAATGAACTTTATATGATTTATTGTCTTTTAATTATCCAGGAGCAGTGAATGTCAATGACTCAGATATCATATAATTATCTTCAACCAGCTAAACAACTTTTATAAAAAAATTGAGCATGACCAAGCCAAAAATAGGACTTATATGTTCAATTTTTTTATAAAATCATCCACCTAAAAGGTACGTTAGAATGATGTTTAATTTCTGGAAATAACTGCCACACTGCAGTGCTATAAGAGTCTAAATTATCAGCTTTATTGTGAGAGTCACTTTCTATATAGCCCAGGCTGTCTCAAAATGTTTCTGTTATTTTGAGAAATAGATACTAATTTAAAATCTTATTATTGTCTATTTGCTGCACACAATGTTAAATTTAATAATTATGTTTTTAAGGAAAGTATGAACTTTGAGAGTGTTTATGCCCTAACAAATTCTTCTGCCTATCTCTCCTCCCAATGTTTCCTCTTCTTTTTCTAAGATAGTGGAACTCCTAGATTTTTTTCTGCTTCAATCTCCCATATATTGGGAGATATGATATTATTGTGTCAACTAATTTGCTGTGCATACAGTATTTGCAGCTCCCAAATAGCATATATGTATTCTACGGCAGAGGGAACGATACCATCTTTAGTAGAATGAACTGTGGTTGAGTAGTGTACTTCTTAATCTTCTGCTGAATTTGAATGATGTTTTTCTTTAGAGGGAGATAGTATTACTTCTACTGGTTGTCAAAATAGAGTGTGTTCTATTTCCTATCACTATATACCTCTTTTATCTACTGGTTATGGTTTCCTAACTTGGCTTAAATGAATGTAGATAAATTATTTGTGCACATAAGGAAGTGAATAACACATGAAGCAATAAAGAAAGGCTGCCTTTGTGGGATGCAAAAATACTTCTGTAAGAACATGGAACAACATAAATGAGATTATTAGCACTCAAATTACGTAGAATTTGGAGTGAATTTATATTTGGCTTTCTTTTTACCATTATTTCTTTCCTTTTTAAAAGGTAATGATGAACATAAAAATGCAAAATATCACACATGTTTCAGAATTCTATCTTCTGAGAGTCTCTGATGATCCAGAACTGCAGCCTATTCTCTGTGGATTGTTCCTGTGCATGTACCTGATATCAGTCCTTGGGAACCTGCTCATCATCCTGACTGTCATCTCTGATTCCCACCTCCACACTCCCATGTACTTCTTCCTCTCCTTTCTGTCCTTGGCTGACATTGGCTTCATTTCTAGCACAGTCCCCAACATGGTCGCAGATCTTCAAATCCACAGTTCAGTCATATCCTTTGTGGGCTGTCTGACACAGATGTCTCTTTTTGTCACTTTTGCATGCATGGATAGTATGCTTCTGACTGTGATGGCGTATGACAGATTTGTTGCCATCTGCCACCCCCTGTATTATACAATAATTATGAGCCCCTGTCGCTGTGGCATCCTGGTTTTAGCGTCATTTTTAGCGAGCCTTTTTGAATCCCTGCTTCACAATTTCATTGCCTTACAACTTAAATGTTTCAAAGATGTGGAAATCACTAATTTCTTCTGTCACCCCTCTCAGCTTCTACGTTTAGCCTGCAACAACACGTTTAATAATAGCATTCTCACGTATGTTATTGGTATCATACTTGGTGTTTTTCCCTTATCAGGGATCCTTGTCTCATACTTTAAAATAATTTCTTCTATCCTGAGAATCACCTCTTCAGGAGGGAGGTATAAAGCCTTCTCCACCTGTGGGTCTCACCTAGCGGTGGTGTGCTTATTTTATGGAACCGGGCTTGGGGAGTATTTTGGTTCGATTTTGTCTCGCTCTTCTGGAAACAATGTGGTGGCTTCATTAATGTACACTGTGGTCACTCCCATGCTGAATCCCTTCATCTACAGTCTGAGGAATCAAGACATTGGCAGTTCCCTAAAAAGGCTCCACCTTTGTGTTATTTAGTAACAGGTACTAATATAAGATATAATATAATATAAGGTTTAATATAAGATGCAAGTTGGAAAACTTAGAAAAATTAAGCACCTAGAACTGTGGATTCTGCCTCATTGGATCCATATTGCTTCTAAAGGCTGATGACCGTAATTTATCCTCATTTATCCACAACAAAAGGATATTTTACTAGAGTGACAACAGAGCAATTCAGTTATTTTTTACTTACTTATTTTTTTTGAGACACATTATTTATTTTTTTGGTCACATTATCCTGAAAACTCTGTAACTGCCTTTCTCTCTTTTGAGTATCAGGATTAAGATGTATGCCACCACACTCAACTGAATTTAGTTGTTTTATATTTCCCAAAAAATTCAGTTTGGAAGATGAACTGAACTCATGTGTTATATGATAATGATAATTGCTGAAAATTGTGAGTGTAAACAAACTGAGATCCTGATTAATTGTTACAGTCGTCTTTTTTCCCATGAAAACCCTTACACTATAAAAATTGGAAAGAACAGTAACACCATATGAAATTGATCTAAATAAACATGTATTGAATCATTTCAAAGACTTGAAATATTTTATATCCTAATATCCCTGTTACTTATTTTATAATAATAGCACATTTGTGGTCTTATAGCAAATGTTAACGTGTGAGCTGTCTAGTTTTATTTCATCTTGACACAAGCTATAGTTATCTAAAAGGAGGGTATCTCAATTTTAAAAACTGATTCCATAATATCTGGATGTAGGATATTTTCTTAATTAGTGATCAATGTGGAAGCCCCAATTCAAAGCAGTTCTTTGTACCTCTGGGCTGGTGATACTATTCACTATGAGAATTCATGCTGATTAACCCATGAGAAGCAAACCAGTAAGAATATGCCCTTGAGGGACTCACATCAGCTTCTACCCTCAGGTTCCCACACCTTTTCAGTTCCTATACAGCTTGCTTCAATAGTGAACAATGCTGTGGAAGTATGAGCAAATTAGCCCCCAACTTGTTTATGGTAACTGTATTTCATCACCACAATAGCAGCCCTAAGAAAATGTGGTTCTGAACAAAAATGGTTAACATTTGATGTTCACAAAAATAGATAGAGAGGAATTGTATATTAGTTTTCAACAAAAATGATGGCTATTTTCCTGATTTTAGAAATATTTTATCACATCAATAGATAGAAAATGTTCTATATGTTGAAACTAAACCAACTCCTCTTACCCCTTTCTAGTAAACAAAAATAAGTATTGACTGATATAGTATTGACATATAACTTGATGAGAGTAAAACTGAATATTCTTTATCCTAGACAAGATAATGAAACAATTATAAACTTTCTAGATCTTTCAGTTGACTGACATACACAAAAATAACAGATACACTCCTGTCATATACCAGCATACAGCACTGACAGGTTAAGAGGACATCAGACTTTTTGCTTCTGTTGTACACTTGCTCTGCACCTTTAGCACTGGCCCAGACAGAGAAAATATCCACAAACCATCTACTTCCAGTATTTATTGAATCAAATTATATTAGGAAACTGGACAAATTTTAAATCTGAATTCTAGAAGTATCTGTGACCAGGTGCTTAAGATGTAAACACGTTTCTATTTGTGATATTTCTTTACCAACAGGGATCCAAATGAAAATGAAAATACAACATATACCAAAACTTATGGTATTCAATAAACTCAGAGGAATGTTTACAATTACAATTCAAAGCATTGGTATTTCAAATCAGAAATATAATAAATAAATAGCTGAATTATTCCCTTAAGATTTAGAAAAACAAGACAAAAACAAGCCATTAAATTACTGAAGAAAAACAAAAGTAAAGTTAGGGAAGAAAACAATGAAATGGAAACAAACAAAATAAATAAATAAAATGAAAAGTTGGTTCTTGAGAAAAATCAATAGTATTAGTAATCATTTAACCAAATTAACAAAAAGAAATAGGAAAAATGACAAAATCAATCACATTAGATTTATGAAGATGAACATTATAACACACCAGCGAAATCCAGAAGATCATAGTGTCATACTTCTAAAACTTATTCCAATAGATTGTAAATTCTAAAATAAATAGATAAATCTCTAAATGCATATGAACTACCAAAGTTCAACCAATGAAGGCTAAAAAGATCTATCACAATGAGATTGAACCAAGAAAAACAAAACAAAACAAAAACCTCCTGACTTAAAACATAAAATATCTGCCAGGTGTGTGTATCTGTTAACTTCCTTAACTTTCCTTAATGTTTTGTTGGTCAGAATTGTCACAGATGCCTGCTGACCAGTGTAGAGTACTTAAATTTTTCTTGGTTACCAACCAGAATTAAATGATAAAACAATTATTTCTACTAAGAAGTTAAGATTGTGCTGAGCTTAAACTTTCTTCCTACTAGATTTCACAGTGCTGAAGTGCTATGTAGGCTTCAGAGGCGTTAAGTCTTCAGTGTGCTTCACAGAAAGGAATTGTACAGATGATAGTGCCAACCTGCCATGCAAGACAAAGAATTACTAGTGCAATTGTCTTATAACTGCAATGGGATTGATAACCAACTGTTATCAATGTGGCTTGATACACTCTCCATAGTAGGAAACATATGCTTGGTACTGTAAACCTGATCAAAACATATAGGTAGGGATTTCAAAGACAAAAGAAAAAAATCTCATTACTCTTGTTTAGCTAAATTGGCATGACATCAAATTGTAGTTTTAAATTTTATGTTTATAGCCACAGAAAAATGTTCCTCCCATCCTTAATCAGTGAAGCTTCTCTTTGTCATCAACAACAGATAGATACAGATGTCAATGATGCTTAGAATAAGTGATGGCTAAAGGATCAGCTCTAAACAGGATATTTATTCCATGCATGCTCAGGAAACATTGCAGAAGACAAATAATAAAAAAAATGTAAGAGTCGGATGATAGGGAGAAGAGATAGATAATGCTATTTTCAAGGCATGACACAGGACAAACTAAATATCAGATTACATCATAGCCTATGTGGCTTCATAAACTAGGTTAGCATAAAACTGAATTTCAAACCAAAAATAATCAGATGAGATGGAGAAGAAAAATATACTCATCAAAAAATACACCAAAAGGACATTAAATACTTAATATCTATGCCATAAACACACAGGTACCCAAGTTGGAAAAAAAAAAAACACCACTCAGCTTATACCACATACTGACCTTCACATACTCCCATCAAGAAGGAGAAAAAAAACCTAAATGGAGAAATTTCAAGTGAACAGATATAATAAACCAAATGAACCTAACAATTATTTATAGGACATTTAACCCACACAAAAAGAAATATAAATTCTTTTCATCACTTCTTGGAAATTTCTCCAACACTGAGCATATACCTTGATATATATCAAGTCTAATAAAATTGAAATAGCACACTACATCCTATCTGACCACCACAGATAAAATATGTTTTTATCAGTAACAGAAAAATCAGGAAGTTTAATATTCATGAAAATTGAACAACTCATTGAATGAAAAATGAGTGAAGACATGTGTTAAATAATTCCTGAATATCCTACACACCCAAACTTATGGAACACAATGAATACAGTTTTAAAGGCAAGTTCATAGTACTATCTCCCTACATAAATATTGGATAAGTTTTATACTAGGACTTAACAACATACATGAAAGCTTTAGATAAAAGAGAAAATCACACTCAAAAATAGTAGACAGTAAGAAATTTTAAGACTCAATACTGAAATCAATAAAGTAGAAACATACAAAATGATACAAATAAAACCATCCAACAATTCAGTGAGACAATGAGCTGCTTCTTTGAGAAAACCAGTAAAATTAACAAAGGCTCAGTCAATATTAGGTAAAAGGCAAGGAGAAATCATTAAAAATTAAAGATAAAAAGAAGGACATAACAAAACTGAAGACATATAGTCATATATTCTAAAATGCTGTAGTCCATAAATTATAAAATCTAAAAATATAGATATTTTCTCAATAGGTACCACTTACCAAAGTTAAAGTATGATTATATATCCCTTTTAAACAGACCTACAAGTTCTTGTAAACAGAAATATTAATATAAAATATTCCCATAAATAAAGAACAGAATAAAGATGGTTTTAGTCCAGAATTACCCTAGATTTTCAAAGAAGACTTAATTCCAATAGTCTGTAAATAATCCCAAAACATAGAAACAAATGGAAAATTGTTCAATCTGGTTATGAGTCATAGTTACCCTGATACACTCCACAGTTACCTTGATACACCAACCAACAATGAAAGAAATGCAGGCCAATTTTCTTTATAAACATACATAGCCAAAATCTCAATGAAATTCTTGTAAACAGAATACAAGAACACATCAAAAAAGATGTTTGATCATCCAGGAATTCATGAATGTCTCAGAATTTATATGAATTGATTGATAAATGTAATCCACTATAGAAAAAAAAAGAAAGACAAAAATTACATGACCAACTAATTATATGCAGAAAAGGCCTTTGATAAATTCAATAATCCTTTATAATAAAGGTTCTGAGGAGTTTAGGGATACAAAGAACACATCTCAACATAATAAAGACAATTTACAAGTCCATAGTCATTATCAGTTTAACTGGAGAGAACTCAGAGTAAATTCACTAAATTCAGGAACAAGACAAGGTTTTCCATTCTTTCAAACCCCAGTCTATACAGTACTTTCTGAACTGAACACCATTAGAACAGGCACTAAGATCAACAATTAATGAATGGCTGAGGCAAGGAACTCCACCTGGACCTGGACTGGCCCTGAGGCAACAAATTCCACAAGAGTGGGACTGAAACAGCTGCCTAGGCCAGCGTGGGCCTGAGAAAGCAAGCTCCACAGGAGCAAGAGCCAATCCAGTCCCGGGACATTGGCAGACTAGGACTGGGACAGTGACCTGGACTAGAGCAGACCTGAGACAGTGAACTTCACTGGAACAGGCCTGAGAACTCCCAATCCTGGGAAATCTGGGGGAGCAGACTGGAGCCAGAGACCATTGCATGACCAACTCCAAGCCAGGGACCTCTGCAGGAGGGGATCTAGACTAGGATTTACAGAAAGAGTTTGAAGCTGGTAACCTAGGCCAAAGTAGGCCTAAAATAGCAAACTTCCAGGGAGCAGAGCAAAGCCCAGGAGCACTGAGCTATCTTTAGGAACAGGAGTGACCAATGGGGTAACTAGAACTATGTCACTGACTGTACAATGAGGAACAACCATCTGAGCTTTGGATTCACTGGAATCTAGAAGATTAATCAACAAAATCGCAGACATCCCCAAACACACCTATTAGAGGAAAAGATGAGTAGAAAAGGTAAGAACACATGCAACACCACAAAGAGGAACACAAACCAGTAAAACCTAAAAACCCTACATCAGCAAGACTCGAACAACAAAATAGAGATGAATCAGAAGAAAATAACCTAAAAAATAACTTCAAGAGAATGTTTGAAACTCTTAAAGAGGAAATGAAAAATTCCCTCAAAGAAATGGCAGAAAAGACAAACAAAAATTTGAAGACATCAGCAAATCCCTTAAAGAAAATCAAGAAAAAAAATCAAACATATGGAAGAAACTATTCAAGACTTGAGCACTGAAATAGAAACAATAAAGAAAACAAAACTGAGGGAATTACAGAAACAGAAATCATGGGAAAATGATCAGGGATGACAAACATAAGTAAGAACAGCAGAATACAAGAGATGGAAGAGAGAATCTCAAGAACTGAAGATAAAATAGAGGAAATAGACTCATCAGTCAAAGAAAACATTAAATCTAACAAAACCGTAACACAAAATATCCAGGAAATATGAGACACTATGAAAAGACCAAACCTAAGAATAATAGGTGTAGAAGAAGGAAAAGAAGTTCAACTCAAAAGCACAGAAAATATATTTAACCAAATCCTAAAACAAAACTTTCCCAATCTAAAAAAAGATATGGTTATGAAGATACAAAAAGCTTATAGAACACCAAATAAGCTAGATCCAACATAAAGTCTCTTTTTCTTATAATAATCAAATCAAACATACAGAATAAAGAAAGAATATTAAAGCCGCAAAGTAAAAAGGTCAAGTAACATAAAAAGGCAGACCTGTCAGAATTGCACCTGATTTCTCATTGGAGACAATGAAAGCCAGAAGGTCATGGTCAAGCATTATGCAGATATTAAGACACCATGGATGCCAGCCCAGAATACTCTACCCAACAAACTCTCAATCACCATAGAAGGACAAAACAAAATATTCCATGACAAAACCAGATTTAACCAATACCTAGCCACAAATGTAGCCCAACAGAAAATACTAGAAGAAAAACTCCAACCCAAGGACGTTGGCTACATCAACAAAAACACAGACAATTGATGGTCTCATAGCAGCAAATCCTAAAGAAGGGGAAAATGTACAAATTAATATCACCAACAATGAAAACTAAACTAACAGGAGATAGCAATCATGGGACATTAATATCCTTTAATATAAATAGACTCAACTCACCTATAAGAAGGAACAGGCCAACAGACTGGATACAAAAACAGAATCCATCTTTCTTCTGAACACAAGAAACACACATCAACCTCTGTTGCGGGAGGTCCTTCCGCTCCTCCAACCAATAGCTGCTGTGATACCAGCCCATTGGGGCATGGTCTCTCTCCCTTTAAAAAAGCGGCTACTTCCTCTTCTCTCTCTCTTCACTTCCTGCTCTGCCGGAGACTAGACTCCCTTCCTGGTTGTGCAGATGGCTGTTGTCTGGGACGGGGATCTGTAAGTTTTTTCCCCTTTAAATAAATAACACCCTATTAATCATAACTCCAAACTGGTGTGGCCTTGTTCGTGACTTACGCCTTCATCTGGCGCCTGAACGTTTGGCTTTTAGGACCTCTCCTTTCCCCGCTCGAGTTTGGCTTGGCGCGAGCCCTCCCTTCCTTAGCCGTGGCCTGTGCCTTGCGGCGGCCTTGTAGCCTGTGCCTTGTGCGTGGAGCCAGCAGTTTAATATAAATTATCACGCACTGGCTTTTCTTGCTGCAGTTCTTTATATTTTTTTAGACACCTCAGATTGACTTCAAGTCCCCACGCACCCTATCATCTGCCTCCCCACGTGGATTTAAACTCCACAGGCCCGCATAGTCTCTGCCTGCGTGGTTTACTCTTTTCTGAGTCGTTTTTAAATCTCCCTTGCAAGTACAACTCTTAAGTGGTG
>NW_026068263.1:618504-626654 GCF_014885135.2 Alexandromys fortis | reverse complement strand
GATACAGAGCGTGCATCAATAAATAAAACAGGACTGTCATATCCTGCCAAGACAGGGTAAGATAGTTTTGAAAAGTTGCTTGCCTTTGAAAATGGTATGTCAGTTATGTTAGGCCTTAGCCAAAGTTGGTTGCTTCAACGCTGCAAACATGACTTTGGGTGATTGCCCAGGTAGCTAGTTGTCTCTGTGATTTGTTGCATGTTTTGGAAGTTGTTTTACTGAACTTCCTAATTACCCAGGTAACATTATTTCCCTTCTCAGATCTTTGATGGGGTTGAAGACTATATAAATGTAGTTACTTTTCTCTCACGACTTGGCCAAGTTATTTATTATACAAGACCTAAGCTAGTTAGAATAGGATATTTGTACTTATTGTATATAATTTCACAGTAGGTTTAGAACTCTCTTACTTAAACAAAAGTTTAAAGTTGCGGGAGGTCCTTCCGCTCCTCCAACCAATAGCTGCTGTGATACCAGCCCATTGGGGCATGGTCTCTCTCCCTTTAAAAAAGCGGCTACTTCCTCTCCTCTCTCTCTTCACTTCCTGCTCTGCCGGAGACTAGACTCCCTTCCTGGTTGTGCAGATGGCTGTTGTCTGGGACGGGGATCTGTAAGTTTTTTCCCCTTTAAATAAATAACACCCTATTAATCATAACTCCAAACTGGTGTGGCCTTGTTCGTGACTTATGCCTTCAAACCTCAAAGACAGACATCATCTCAAATAATGGGTTGGGAAAATATTCCAATCAAATGGACCTAAGAAACAAGCGGGTGTAGCTATCCTAATATCTAACAAAATAGACTTCAAACTAAAATGAGTCAAAAGAGACAAAGAAGGACATTTCATATTAGTCACAGGAAAAATCCATCAAGAGGAAATCTCAATACTAAACATCTATGCCCCAGTTACCAGGGTACCATCATATGTAAAAGAAACACTTCTAAAGCTTAAATCATACATTAAACCCCACTAATAGTGGCAGATTTCAACATTCCACACTCACCACTGGACAGGTCAGTCTGACAAAAAATGAACAGAGAAATAAGGAATTAACAAATGTTGTGACTCAAATGGACTTAACAGACATCTATAGATGA
The DNA here is from genome assembly GCF_014885135.2 of Alexandromys fortis. Taxonomy (NCBI): domain Eukaryota; kingdom Metazoa; phylum Chordata; class Mammalia; order Rodentia; family Cricetidae; genus Alexandromys; species Alexandromys fortis. The sequence goes on along the minus strand of NW_026068263.1, from coordinate 625,556 downwards.
GAAATTATAGGGAGAAATTAAAGACTTCCTAAAATTCAATGAAAATCACTACACAACATACCCAAATTTATGGAACACAATGAAAGCAGTGGTAAGAGGATAGTTCATAGCAATAAATGCCTACATAAAGAAGCTGGAAATAAATCACACACTAGTGAAATAGAGAACATTTGAAAACTTTAGAACAAAAAAAGCAAACTCACCTAAGAGAACTAGTCAGCAGGAAATAATCAAATTGAAAGATGAAAGCAACAAAATAGAAACAAAGAAAACAATATAAAGAATCAATGAGGCAAAGAGTTAGTTCTTAGAGAAAATCAACAAAATAGATAAATATTTATCCAAACTAACCAAAAAGCAGAGAGAGAATATCCAAATTAACAAAATCAGAAATGGAAAGGGGTACATAAAAACAGACACGGAGGAAATACAGAGAATCTTCAGGTCATATTTCAAAAACCTGTACTCCACAAAATTGGAAAATCTAACACTTTCTGGATAAATATCACTTACCAAAATTAAATCAAGAGCAGATAAGCAAATAAAACAGACCTATAACTGCTGAAGAAATAGAAACAGTCATCAAAAAAAGTCCAGGACCAGATGGTTTCAGCTCAGAATTCTACAAGATTTTCAAAGAAGAATTAATACCAATACTCCTCAGATTATTCCACATAATAAAAAAAGAAGGAAAATAGCCAAACTCTTTTTATGAGGCTACAATTACGCTGATACTGAAACCACAGAGAGACAACTAAGAAAAAGAATTGCAGATCTATCTCACTCATGAACACTGATGCAAAAATACTCAATGAAATATTGCCAAATTAAATCCAAGAACACATCAGAACCATCATTGATGGAGGAAGGTCATTGGTTAATTAATAAAGAAACTGCTTGGCCCTGATAGGTTAGAACATAGGTGGGTGGAGTAAACAGAACAGAATGCTGGGAGGAAGAGGAAGTGAGGTAAGACGCCTCAGACAGATGCGATGCCTCTCTCTCTGGGGGAGACACGATAAAGCTCTGACCCAGGATGGACATAGGCTAGACTCTTCCCGGTAAGCGCACCTCAGTGCTATACACATTAATAGGAATGGGCCAGGCAGTGTTTAAAAGAATACAGTTTGTGTGTTGTTATTTTGGGGCATAAGCTAGCCAGGCGGCCAGGAGTTGGGCTGTGGGAAGAAGCCTGCAGCTCCCTCTACAATCATTCACCATCATCATGTCAGCTTCATCCCAGAGATGCAGGGATGGTTCAACATCCAAAATCTGTCAACATAATCCACCATATAAACAAACTGAAAAATAAAAACCACATGATCATCTCATTAGATGCCAAAAAAGCTTTCAACAAAATACAACATCCCTTCGTGATAAAGGTCTTGGAGAGTGCAGGGATACAAGGAACATACCTAAACATAATAAAGGCAATATACAGCAAGCCAACAGCCAACATCAAACTAAATGGAAAGAAACTACCAGCAATTCCACTGAAATCAGAAACAAGACAAAATTGTCCACTCTCTCCAAATTTATTCAATATACTTCTTGAGGCCCTAGCTTGAGCAATAAGACACCAAAGGGATATCAAGAAGATACAAATCAGAAAAGAAGTCAAACTCTCAGTATTGTGCTGATTTTATGATAGTTTACATAAATGATCCCAAAGATTTTACCAAGGAACTTCTACAACTTATAAACACTTTCAGGAATGTAGCAGGATACAAGATTAACTAAAAAAAATTAGTAGCCCTCCTGATAAAAGGGGTGGGAAAGAAATTGGAGAAACAAAACCCTTCACAATAGCAACAAATAGTATAAAATGTCTCAGAGCAACTCTAACCAAAAAAGTGGAAGACTTGTATGACAAGAACTTTAAATCTTTGAAGAAAGAAATTGAATAAGACACCAGAAACTGAAAAAAAATTCCATGCTCTTGGATAGGTAGAATTAACATAGTAAAAATAGCAATCTTACCAAAAGCAATCTATGGATTCAATGCAATGCCCATCAAAATTCTAGCAAAATTTTTCACCGACCTTGAAGAATAGTACTCAACTTCATATAGAAGAGCAAAAAAACCAGGTTAGCCAAAATAATCTTATACAATAAAAGAACTTCTGGAGATATCACAATCCCTGACTTCAAACTCTACTACAGAGTTACAGTACTGAAAACAGCCGGGTAGACAAGAACGGACAGGAGGACCAATGGAACTAAATTGAAGACCTGGATATTAATCCAAACTCCTTCGAACACTTGAGTTTTGACAAAGAAGCAAAAAAAAATAATGAAATGGAAAAAAGAAAGCCTATTTAATAAATAGTGCTGTCATAACTGGATATCAACATGTAGAAAAATGAAAATAGACCCATATCTATCACCATGCACTAAACTCAAGTCCAAATGAATCAAAGTAAGCCATACTGAACATTATAGAAGAGAAAGTAGGAAACACACTTGAATGCATGAGCACAAGAGACAACTTCCTTAATATAACCCCAGCAATACAGACACTGAGAGAACAATTAATAAATGGGACCTTCTGATTCTGAAAAGCTTCTGTAAAGCAAAGGACATGATAAACAAGACATAATGACAGCCTATAGAATGGAAAAAGATCTTCACTAACTTCACATCACATAGAAGTCTGATCTCCAAAATATACAAAGAACTCAAGAAATTGGTCATCAATAGAACACATAATCCAATAAAAATGGAGTACAGACATAAACAGAGAACTCTCAACAAAAGAATCTAAAATGGCTAGAAGACACTTAAGGAAATGTTCAACATCCTTAGTCATCAGAGAAATGCAAATCAAAATAATTCTGAAATTCCATCTCACACCTACAAGAATGGCCAATATCAAAAACATTGATGACAGCTTATGCTGGAGAGGTTGTGGGGAAAAGGGAACACTTCTGCATCGCTGGTGGGAATGCAAGGTGGTACAGCCTTTTTGGATGTCAGTGTGGTGATTTCTCAAAAAATTAGGAAACAACCTTCATCAAGACCCAGTAATACCACTTCTGGCTATATGTCCAAAGGATGCTCAATTATACCACAAGGACATGTGTTCAGCTATGTTCATAGCAGCATTGTTTGTCATAGCCAGAACCTGGAAACAACCTAAATGCCCCTCTACTGAAGAATGTATAAGGAAAATGTGATACATTTACATAATGGAGTACTACACAGCAGAAAAAATAATGACATCTTGAATTTTGCAGGAAAATGGATGGAGCTAAAAAAACAGCATTTTGAGTGAGGTAACCCAGACCCAGAAATACAAGTATCACATCTACTCACTCATAGGTGGTTTTTAAACATAAAGCAAAGAAAACAAGCCCACAAATCACAATCCCAGAGAACTTAGACAACAATGAGGACACTAAGAGAAACATGCATAGATCTAATCTACATGGGAAGTAGAAAAAGACAAGTTCTCCTGAGTAAATTGGGAGCACAGGACATTGGTGGAAGGTTAAAGGGGAGGGAAGAGTCAGAGAGGAGAGCAGAGAAAAATGTAGAGGTTAATACAAATCAATAAAATAGTGGTGATATCAGCATAATGACATCATACCAAAAATAAAAACAATTAATAGATGGGATTTTATGAAACTGAGAGATTTCTACATAATAATGATCATGGTGATTCACACAAAGGAGCACCCTGCATAATGTGAAAATATTTTCAATAAAATACAATTTCAATAGCATTGTTACTATCTTAAAAATATGAACTCTAAATTATACATATATAATACATATAACATATTATATATAAAATATATGAACAATACGATTACAATGTAGAATATATTTAAAAAGAGAATTTTCATAAAAGAGAATTTCATAAAACTCAAATGGCTGAGAAACACTATGAAATGTCCAACATCCTTAGTAAGCAGGGAACTGCAAATTAAAAATTCTTTTAGATTTCATCTTACACCAGTCAGAATGACTTAGTTCAATAAAACAAACTTTCATGGTGGCAAGTGAGGACTAGTGAGAATACTCATCCATTGCTGGTGGGAGTGCTGACTTGTACAGATACTATGGAAATCAGTGATGATTTCTCAGGAAGATGAGAAGTGATTCATCAGAAAGATGATAACAGATTTACCCTAAGATTCAGCTATACCACTTTTGGGAATACACCCAAAAGACACGTTGTCATACTAGAGAGACATTTCTCAAACATGTTAATTGCTCCTTTATCCTAAGTAGCTAGAAATTGGAAACACCTAGGTAGCCCTCAATAGAACAGATGAAGAAGTGTGGTGCCATACCCATGGTAACTTTTATTTCCCTAAGGGTTAAAATTTAATTCAGTGTTTCTTGCTATTATGTAGCTATTTCCTCTATTTATACAAATCTATCCTATATGGAGAGGGGAGCTCATATGACTCAGGGTAACAAAACTAACAATGCTTGGGAATGCAGAAAGCTATAAGACTTGTAAGGCCCTAAAAACTGTGGACTCATTGAGTTGGTGGGGGGTGGGTGCTGGGCCTCTCTTGTGGAACTTCTTATCATAGGGAGTTCTAGTGATGCTGATTTCAATGGTCTTTATTTATGTTGCACTGTGTGTTGGTGATGTAGTTGCTTCTGAAATTAATCCCTCACTCATCCATGCCTGTATAAGCAATGCCAATAAATTATTGTTCTGCCCATGTAAATTATTTATTTATTTATTTCAAATCTCAATCTCATTTCTTTCTCCCTCCTTTCCTCCCAGTCTCCTACCATCTCCCCTCTGACACCCACCATCTACTTCTTTATTTCTCTTCAGATAAGAATAGAAATAAAGGCCTCCCATAGCTACCAACAAAATATATCTTATTGAGTTGCAGTAAGAATAAGCACCTTACCTTGTATTAAGACTGGGTAAGGCAAACTAGTATGAGGAAGAGGGTCAAAAAGTCATCAAAAGAGTCAGAAGCAGCCCCTGTTCCCACTATTAGGAGTCTCCCAGGAAGACCAAGCTATACAACTGATACAAGTCACAACATTATACAATAATTGCTCAGCCATCTTTTCACTAGTTACTTATCAAAGTCAGGGGCTTTGGTAAACTTTTTAAACCAGAAAACAAGGATTTTTTGGGGGGGAATATTGCTTTGTGATGAGTGGCTGTCCTTTGCTGTAGATTTTTTTTTTTTGCTGTAACTGACCTCCATTTCTGTTACATATTTAAGATGTCATTCCCTAGTTCAGAAGAGTTTCCCACTGGCAGGACTTGTTCCTCTATCCTAGGTAAATATAGAGATCTGCCTTCCAGCAATTATCTTTATCAGAAGGCATTTGGACAATACTTAGGTTCAAGACAAGGCCGTTTTATTTAAGATATAACAGATCTCCAAGGACACGAAGTTACTGCCTGTACGAGCTGCTGCTTTGGTTTCATCTTATTTTTAAGGCTCTTAACTCCACATACTCACTTTTACCTCAGTTTACTGACAATTTTAATTTAGGAAATTCACAGCTTGTGTTTCACACTCAAGGACAGCAGAAGAAATACTTAACTCCAACCCAGAGAAAGATCCACAACACTCACAATCAGAATGGCTAATAACAGCATACCCCAGAACTGATAATTTAGAGGCCTTGGTCCCTTTTTTGTTTCTACTACCTACAGCAAAACTCCAGACCTAGGCCCATAGAAACTACAGCATTTGGTGTAAGTACTAATCTGATCAAGAGCCATGGCTTCTCCCTGACTGTTTATGTAGGTTGCTTTTTTTTTTTTTTAAAAAAAAAACTGATTCTATGCATTCTGGGAGAGGAAAAAAGCAGCATGATGATTTAAAATACAATCCATACCCTATTCATAATTTTACTGAGTATAAACCTTTTCATCTTTAGTATCTATCACCTAAAAATGTAGTGCCATGCATTAACCTCCTATCTATAATTTCCTGATGATTTAATTCCTTTCTTAAGTAAGTTTCTCCATTAAGGAGTTCACTAGACATGCACAGATCTATGTGTGAATGAAGCCTCCTTCTATTTTGATGAGGCAAAAGAATTCAGACCCCAAACCTGCTAGGACTGGGAAATTGCTAGTATTAAGGGTGTATATTACTGGGAACATTTGTAGTGTGAAGAAGCAAGAATGAAGAAAGAGAAAGGAAGAATAAAGAAACATGGATAGATGGAACCTGTGGTAAGTAGATTTCTTATACTCAGACCTTAACCCTCAGAATTTTTAGCCGCTTTACCTTTTTGTGGCATCTTTAATTGAACCCTGAATGGAAGTCTTAAAGGCTGGGACTTTAAGGCTTCCATTATACAACTGAGCACATATATGTAGAGGGCCTAAGTTCATCCCAGGCAGGCTCACTGGATGTTGGTTCAATCTCTGTGAGCTCCTACAAGCCCAGGTTAGTTGATTCTTGTGATAATCTTGACCCTTCTGGCTCCCACAACCCTTCTCAATCTTGTCAGCCAATTCCCTGAATGTGGCCTAATGTTACCTGGGGGATGTCTTCCAACCAACACAGGGCTTTAAAGGAATCCATGGTATGTACTAGACTTCCATCTGAGAAGTTTAGGATAGTAGACACTCATGTTTTCTCTTGATGGTTTTCTTTTTTTTTTTTTTTGATTGCTTTTGATTTTATTTATTTATTTATTTATTAAAGATTTCTGTCTCTTCCCCACCGCCGCCTCCCATTTCCCTCCCCCTCCCCCAATCAAGTCTCCCTCCCTCATCAGCCCAAAGAGCAATCAGGGTTCCCTGCCCTGTGGAAAGTTCAAGGACCACCCACGTCCATCCAGGTCTAGTAAGGTGAGCATTCAAACTGCCTAGGCTCCCACAAAGCCAATACATGCAGTAGGATCAAAGAACCCATTGCCATTGTTCTTGAGTTCTCAATAGTCCTCATTGTCCACTATGTTCAGCGAGTCCGGTTTTATCCCAGGCTTTTTCAGATCCAGGCCAGCTGGCCTTGGTGAGTTCCCGATAGAACATCCCCATTGTCTCAGTGTGTGGGTGCACCCCTCGCGGTCCTGAGTTCCTTGCTCATGCTCTCTCTCCTTCT